>NW_005871226.1:745972-786605 GCF_000147115.1 Myotis lucifugus | reverse complement strand
CCCTAACCATCCTCCACCTTCACCCACTCCCACCCCCCCCAATCACTATTACTCCATGTCAATGAGTTCTTTCTCTTCTTTTTTTTTTCTTTTTTGCTCAATCCCTTGAGACTTGTATATTCTTTTTTTAAAAATATGTTTTTATTTATTTCGGAGAGAGGAAGGGAAAAGGAGAGAGAGAGAGACAGACAGAAACATCAGTGATGAGAGAGAATCTTTTTCTATTCCAGGATCCCATCCAAGATACCATGTTAAATTAGTTACCATGTCTTCTCAAGCTCCTATTGACTGTAACAGTTTCTCAGACTTTCCTTGTTGATGACCTTGACAGTTTTCAGGAGTGCTAGTCAAGTAGCATGTCTCTCTAATAGGGTTTTTCTTATCTTTCTCACGATCAGAATGGGGTTAAGAGTTTTGAGGTGGAAGACCAGTAAAGTAACATGCCATTTTCATCACATGATATCAAGGATACATACTATCAGCATTACTTTTCACTGTTTCTATTAGCCTTGATCACCTGGCTAAGGTAGTGTTTTCAGGTTCTGCACTATGAAATACTCTCTCCAGCTCTCCTTTCCTATGTCCTCTTTGGAAGGAAGTCACTATGTAGCCCACTCTTAAGGAGCCAGGAGTTATGCTCCATCACCTGAGATGGGAGTATTTACATAAATTATTGAAATTCTTCTGCATGGGAGATTTGTCTCTCCTCCCACATTTATTTATTTACACAATTATTTGTATACATATGGACTCGTGGATATTTATTTTATAGTTCGAGTTGATCCAGCTTTGGCCATTTGGAGCTCTTTCAACTGGCTCCTGTGTCTATGTCCTTCCCTTTGATACACTCCCTCCAAAGTTGTTTGTTTGTTTGTTTAGTACTTTTGTAGTTTCTGGCACTCTTAGATGCTCCAGGCTTATTGTGCATAGTTCCTATTCCAGTCCTAAAATCAGCTGTTTCTCTAAGGAGCCCTGGTTTCTTTTACTGGAGAATGGTATTAAAAACCAATCTGAGTGTAGTAATTGTTGCTCGGATATCATTGCTTCTAGGCCCTCTCAGCTGACAGAGTAAGGAAATATATGTGTACATTAACTGGTGTGTATACGCACATCTGTAAATGTTGTGTAATCATTTGTATTTAAATTAAGTTAAATATGCATTTATATTAATGTCTTTAGCTCTAACCCATTACCATATGGACCAGTCTAGTCTCCTCTTATTTATTTATTTATTTATTTTTATTTTTTTATTTATTTCAGAGAGGAAAGGAGAAGGGGAGAGAGAGATAGAAACATCAATGGTGAGAGAGAATCATTGATCGGCTGCCTCTTGCCAATGTGCCCTTGACCAGAATCGAACCTTATGTCTGCAGGCTGATGCTCTATCCACAGAGCCAAACCTGCTAGGGCATCCTCTTCTATCTTATCTATAAACTTCCATTCCACCACTGAGAAACATGGCACCTACCACTTACCATCCATTTAATTCCAGTATACCTGTGTAGTAGTATCAGATTTGTTAACCCATAATACCCTATAGGAAACAACTTTATCAATTAGAGCACAGTACTTACATATAGTTTCTTTTATCTTTAATTTTACATGGTCAGTCTTTTAATGTTAGCAATTTATGTGGCAATTTATGTAACTGGAACCCTTAGAAGGGGACATGCTAGGCCTATCCAGTCCACTGGTTATTTTTAACTTCGTAGCCCTTTCAACTTTTGGCGTTATGTAAGCCAGGCTATTCCTGCTTTTGATTCTTTTTCACCCTTCCCTTCACTGAACTGTTGGATGGGAAAGAACAGCACTGTGCTGCTTTTATCGCAGCTGAGAAAGGAGTCCTCCCATATTAGAAGTCCTCTGACATAGGCAGTCCCGAGGCCTCTCTGCTCTGAATGACCATTGACAGTTCTTTTTCCCAGGCTCCAGCCATATTTTCATTCTTGGAGCTCCTTCTGCCCCAAATCCTCTTTCTCAGTCTCACACAGACAGCTGGCTCCTGCCGTTAACACATCCCTGAGCTCTGGGCCTTCACAGATACCCAGGAACCAGGTAGTATATGTGTCTATGGCAGGGGTCCTCAAACTACAGCTCGCGGGCCACATGCAAATACAAATATTGTATTTGTTCCCGTTTTGTTTTTTTACTTCAAAATAAGATATGTGCAGTGTGCATAGGAATTTGTTCATAGGTGTTTTTTTTTAAACTATAGTCCGGCCCTCCAACGGAGGGACAGTGAACTAGCCCCCTGTTTAAAAAGTTTGAGGACCCCTGGTCTATGGCATTGAAAGGCAGTAGTGAAGGCAGTTGTTATTTCATTTCCTTTTTATTTCTGACCCAACCCAATGGACTATAAACTTGATGAGGGCCATTTGTAGGCCCAGCACACACACTAGTATCCAGCACAGTGCCTTACGCCTAATAAATATTTGTGAAATTTTAGGTATGTGTGGTTCCAGTCACTTGTCCTCTTCACTTCTTTGAGTTTGTTTCAAATCATCTTAATTCTCCTTTAGTTGATCCCACATGTTTTGGTAACGGTCTTTTTGAGAAGTGATATTTTCCTGACACCTATTCCTATTCCAACTGAAAATATTTCAAAATCTTTAACCAGCCATGATAGGACTTAAATTATATTTTCTGATTTCTTCTATCCTCAAGAATTGCTTTTTGGCAATTAACAGTTTCAGTAATATGTGCTATTTGACTGTCTCTTGAATCCAAGTAAGGGTACTTGGTGCTGAGGCCTGCTTTTTTCACAGAGAGGTGCTTAGTTTGGTTTCTGCTACAGACTGGTCTAGGTTATTACCTTTTACTTACTCATTAGGGCAGTGATGATGAACCTATGACACGCATGTCAGAAGTGACACGCGAACTCATTTTTTTGGTTGATTTTTCTTTGTTAAATGGCATTTAAATATATAAAATAAATATCAAAAATATAAGTCTTTGTTTTACTATGGTTGCAAATATCAAAAAATTTCTATATGTTACACGGCACCAGAGTTAAGTTAGGGTTTTTCAAAATGCTGACACGCCGAGCTCAAAAGGTTTGCCATCACTGCATTAGGGTTTTGCTGAGCAGGGACAAACTATTTGGGCTCGTTTGCTCCCCATAGTACAGCTGATCAGAGTCTTCTTTGCCTTGCAGGAATTGATAGCAGGTACAATGAAGGCTGCAGAGAGCTGGCAAATTATCTTCTATTTGGTTTGTACAATCAGAATACCAGTGATTTTGAGAAAACAGGGTTTTCTGAAGAAGTTCTAGATGGTAAGTACATATTGGTAAACTCTGTGTGACAGTAATAGTGATTATTTTTCTTCAGATCCTTTTTCATGGTCTTTTTATGGAAACATATGATTAAATTTAAAATAGCCTGAAGCCCCAATAAATTTTTACTTTTTTATGAATAAAAAACATTGCTTCTTTGCTGATATATTAAGGAATATGCTCTTGTAGGTCACCTGCTGGATGATTAGAGACTAGCAACAAGTAGTTGTCAAGAATATGTTCACTGGGTAATTCTGCTGTAGAGGAAAAAGTAAGCATCAGTGTTTGGCTTTATATCTTCTTGACAAGATACTAGTTCTCCTCTGAATTGCCTACTGCCTCTACATGTGGGAGGTTCAGATTATGTGCATTGTCCTGTGAAAGCACTTTCAGCTGTGAGTCAAAGATGAGCCTGCAGGATACTCCTACAAGGAAGACTTCATGTGGATCTTCAGCTTAGGAACAAGGGCTCTTTGTCCTGCTCTGTCTTTGGGAATTGTTTCCTGTGTGACTTTAATTCATGATGATGCCCGTGACTACAATGAAGGCTTTCTGCTTACATTCCCTTTTCCTCAGCTCTGAGACACTCACCCTGTGTTGATGCTGCTGTGGGCTGATGCCCAGGAGCTATCTCTGATATCACATACTTAGCATCATGACTTGTCTGCCAGACGGGTCAGGAGACACAGGAATAGACAAATCAAATTGGACAAGAGACAGAAAGCTCTTGTGAAGCAGCTGGGGGACGCATGAAAGCAAACATCTGATGTTGATATAATATTACTGTGAGGATCTGGTACAGTGGTTCTCAACTGGGGGTTAGTTTTATCCTCCCGGAGACATTTGCCAACATTTGAAGACATTTTTTATTGTCACAACTAGGCAGAGTGGGTAGAGGCCAGTGATGCTACTAAACATCCTACAAGGCATAGGGCAGCCCCCCACAACAAAGAATGATCTGGTCCAAACTGTCAGTAGTGCTGAGGTTGGGAAACCCTGGTCTATATGTGAAAATTCTTCTGTAGTATCTATCTACAGAATAGGAGTATCTAATTCTTTAATAGTACCTATCCCTGTGGAATGATTTAAGGTTTTGTTCTTTTTTGGAAGTGCAGAAAGAAGCTGAAATTATTTCTGCCATTAAATTTTTTTCAATTCAAATACAGTTTCAGATTTTTATTTAAAAAAAAAAGTTTCCTTACACTGTACAGCATCTATTGGTTTGGAAAGAGTTCATCCTGGCAGCTCATTTAAAGAGTTATAAAAAGACATGCTCATACCGGCCACACATTTCACTGCAACCAATATTGCTAAGGACATTGTAGTACTGAAATTAAGGAAATGGTTTAAATCCTCAAAGGTGTGCACTATTTTTTCCTTTGTCTATCCTGTCACCTGGTACAATGGGTGCTTATGAAATGAGCATTTTCTTCAAAATAATAAATTTATCTTTTAAATTCAAGTAGTTGGAAAGCTGAGATCACCAGATTTATGCTTCTACATTTCAGTCTCTATTATGTGAGAGGAAAAGAGGCCAACACGAAGGACTTACTTTTAAAAAGAAACTTTTAAAATAGTTTACATCTTATCCAATTCTCTTACCTGACTATGTACTCTATTAAATGTTGTTCACAGTGATGACATCAGCCCTAAGAAATCCTGAGAGTGTTTAATTAGATTTAGTAGCTATTGTAATATTTATTTTTAAGTCTTTGCTGTATCAGAGTATATTCTACACAGAAAGCCTTGGGCTCTCTAAGTGACATCAGACTCTTCCCTCCTCAGCAGGCGAGGTACATGTGATTTAGGGCAGGGCACTTTTAGAGGGCCTATGTAAGGAAAGCTGGCAGATGAGAGGGGGCCCCTTTCCCACCCCTTGCCACCTTTGGACTCCAGGGCTTACCCAACAGTCAACAGTGAAGAAGCTGCTTCATACTGTGTTCCCTAGAACATCTTGGGTCTGACCAGGTGTGCAGCTCAGAGTGCTTTAAAAGGCCACCAGCATGGAACTTTATTTCAAGAGGTACCCAGCAGTATGGTCAGCTATGGTCAGTATTCATTGGGCTCATGTTTTTGTGGATTATGGTCTGTCACACTGTATTACTGTGTTGGCATCACCCTAAACCTTCTGCCTCAGCCACCTCCTCCAGCAACTTCCCTATGTCATCTTGTTAATGGTCTGCTCTCTGAGGAGCCATGGGATGGAGCCTCTGCTTTTCTTCTGGAAGTTATGACTGCTTTCTTTCTCAGTATTCAAACTGCTTTAATAGTCCTGCCCCATTCCATGGCTCTTCTTTTAGTTTTCTGAGTTTATTTGCATTCCTGGGTTGCTTTATTTATTTGACCCACCCCTGGGTGATTAGTCCTTAAATCTGTGAGCTGCTGATCTATTTCTAGAAGCCCTGTCCACCTGCTTCTACTTCCTTCCTTCCTTCCTTCCAGCCTTTCCTGTGTATAGAGTTCACCCCTGTACACAATAACCCTTCCCAAAGCTAACAGACAATGTCCCTTGAGCCCAGTGAGCCAGCAGCCAAGAGCTTTAGACACTGACGTCTGTAGGAGAACTAGCCACTGGACATATTCACTACTGTTTTCCTGCCTCACTTGCTTTAGGCTGTGGAGTGTCCATTTGGAATTTATCTCTGCAGTGAAGTGCACAGCTGAGTTTGGTACCAGAGATTTGACTATGCAGCACTTTTGCAAAACACCCTGAAGGATGTTCTTTTTACTTGTCCTGTACCTGCATTGCCATCTCTAGAGAGCCACAGTTGTGGGAACGTCACATGGAGATGAGGAATTCCTTGCTGTCCACACTTGACTGTTCTTCAGTCATTTTGTAGTGCACTGCCAGATTAAAAAATTTTCAATTTAGAGTTTTATTATGTTGTCTCTGCTAAATCGTTTTAATGGTTTTACTAACTATGTGAGCAGAAATTATCTAAAGAAAATGCCTTTAACAATCTTGTGTCTTATTAATTTTGTTTCTCTTACAGATGTAATTATATTAATTAAATCAGACAGTGTCCATCTGTACTGTAATCCTGTAAACTATCGCTATCTCATACCCTGTGTGGCACATTGGAGAAATCTGCATATGCACTGCATGACTGAAAATGAGGTAAGGAGAAAAGATAGAATAGGCACTTAGAGACACTATTAAGAATATTCTTTCAAGAAAGTGTAGATCTGGAACAGGAGTCCCCTAAAAAAATCAAATTGCAGAATGTGGAACTTCTTATATTTCATTATGCAGCTACCTTATGGATAAATTGTGCGCCTGAAGGAGACAGAAGGGACTCTTCAAATCGGGGCTTAGTATAGGCTTATGAAGCTGTCTTCTGACCCTGCTTCATTACCAGCCTGCACACATTCTCTCAGGGGGCTAGTGCCTACATACTGCTCCAGGAGAATTAGATAAGCTTTCTGATATTTATATGTTTAGATTTCTTGGTATCTGTTTCTGTTTCCCTTTGGGCCCATTTCAAGGGTTAGGCTAGGAATCAGATTGGGATTTGAGATTTAGGATTTCATGGCAGTTGTGTCCTGATATACATCACGAATCCTTTCCATGTAAGTATTTGGGGAATTTTTGAGGACAAGTTTTATATCTTTCATTTAGATTTCTGGTCCATTTTGAGTTGACTTGCACTTGAGGGCATTGGTGTGAGGTAAGGGAATGACAGTGTTTTCGACCAGCAAACAAAATGTGGCTTTGGAAACACCCTCTTGGGTACAGTCTTCTATAAGTGTTCTTTGAGGGCAACTCTGATAAAATGAAGAGAAAATATGGGACTTTGCATGATGTCTTAACAGAGCCTGTTTTCCTTTCAATTTCCCTCTTTAGTATGAAGATGAGGAAGCTGCAGAAGAATTTAAAATTGCCAGCTTTGTGGACATGGTTCGAGACTGCAGTAGAATTGGCATTCCTTATAGCTCCCAAGGTGAGTGTCTGGCAGTGAGACATTTTAACCTTGCTTGGATGGTATGTGAATCACATGTCCCTACTTCTCCTTTCATTGGAGGCTGGGAAACCCATTGATCTATTGTCACTGAGTCAGAGGCTGAGGCAGAAAGGAATTTGGGAACTATGTAAGCTTGTATTCATAACCGAAGTTTCTGCAGCAACAAAGCAGGCCACCTACAGTCAGATAGAAAAACTGGCAGGGCATTTACACAGTTGCCATCTAGTGTGTACCCCTTAGTGTACATAGAGTGTAGATGTGGAGCCTCTTGGTAATAAGAAATAGTAATCAGGTAGCTGTTAAAAATATGCTGACATTGAGGCTCAAAAATGATAGGTAAAAATATAGGAAAAAATCAACAAATTTAACAGTGCTTATATCTTATTTTACAAAAAAGCTTGCACATTGAAGATACTGTTATAAGAAAGGATAATTTTTGATTTGGTAATTTTTCCTTGAGGATGTTGTTTGGACATGTTTCTTAAGGAAGAGAAGCCAAGTTTGGGTCTGTTAATAATTATATCCAACTAACTGATGCAAGTCAGATGTAATAGGCCACTATTTATTTATTTATTTGCTTGCTTGCTTGCTTAGGAAACCAGAATGTGAAAATATACTATAGAGAAATCTAAATTTATGTAACTTGTTTATGGGTTTGAATTTTCCTTGGCTTTAACTTTGTATTTCTAGTGTTAATACCTAACCATTCGATCTATCTCAATCTTATTTTGCTAGATGAGGCTGTGGTGAACTTGTGAGAAATGATGCCTGTCTAACCACATTAGATCAGGTTTAGACTGTTATATCCAGGATGGTATTTGATACATGTTGTTGTATTTGATTCCTCTAGGTCACTTGCAGATATTTGATATGTTTGTAGTGGAGAAATGGCCAATTGTACAGGCCTTTGCACTTGAGGGCATTGGAGGGGATGGATTTTTTACCATGAAATATGAGGTATGTATAAAAAGTAGTATGCCTGGTTTTTATGAAGGGCCCACAATGTGGGTGTGCATCATTAAAATACTTGATATGGAAAATAGTTTCTGTTTAAGGCTAGTCCCCAAACTGAGCTCCTGTGTTCTTTCTTTTTGGAGTTCTCTGTCCTCCTTCCTCTCCATTCTCCATTCTGAATTCACTGTTCTCCAGTCTACTCCCGTAGATTTCTAAGCTGACTTCTCTTACAGTACTTATCTTGTGTTGTTATACATTTGTCATATACCTCCTTTCACCAACCCAACCACCTGCCCCTGAACTCTGGACTGGAAGCTTCTTGAGAACAAAAGCAGAGTCTTTGTGTTCTTTTTGTTGTTATTTGTTTCTCAGATATTCATATAATTTGCGAACTATTCAAGAGCAAGGAAAGGGACCGTGCAGAATTTTGTATAAGTACCGTGTACTAGAGAAATAAAAGGGTTAGCTATTCTGGTAAGAACAGTACCTTTTATTTTAGTGTTCTTTGTACCTAGGAGATGACCAATGAATATTTGGTAAGTGGGTTAATGAGTGAGTCTGGGAGAAGAGATCATCCAGAGTGCACATTAGGGAGGATGGCCTGGTAAGTTAGTAGCATCACTGCAGGATCTGCTTGCCTCCCAAGGATCCCCCCACTAAGATGACCTGCTCACAACACAGGAAACCAGGAGAGGGAGGCGTACTATTAGGGACAGAGTAAGTGGAGCCTTTGGAAGCAAGGCCCAGTGCTAATTCTTACCCTCCTTCTGAGAAGTAGCAGGTCCCTAGGAAATAAATGGAGGTTTGCCTGGCAGACTCTGTAATGTGGATGAGCGTGGGCTATAGGGAAGTGCTGAAGAGAAGCATACCACTTGACCTCACTTTTCCTGCTCTAAAAACCACAGTATTCCTACACGGACTACAGCTCACAGAGCATCACCAGGCTGTGTTGGACCTGCCCTGATAGGAAGTAATGCTCTCTAATTTAGAAGAGTAGGGGCTGGAATGGAGAGAATGCCATAGGATATAGAGAAAGTTTCTATTTTTTAGCAATAATGATAATATTTATTGTTAATTAATTATATAAACTGGGCATTTATAGAGTGCCTCCTATATATCAGGCACTATCCTAACCACTTTATATGAATTGACTTTAATTCTTACAGTAACCCTCTAAAGTAGGTACTGTTACCATCTGTATTTTACAGAGAGGTTAAATGAACTTCACAAAGTCACAGAGCAGCAGGGCTGGGGTCCAGTCCAGAGAGTCTGGCTTCAAAGCCTGGGCTGCTGCTAGATTAGCATTGGAAAGCAGTGCACTAGGAAGCTGCATGATTCATGCAACCCAAATGAGGCAGCCCTCTGGCTCCTGCCTTAAGGCGCATCACACCATGAAGTCACAACCCAAAGGAGTAAAATCCCCTCCCAAAAAACCTTTACAGGACAGTGTAGATCTTTACTGTAGGGTAGTGCTCTTAGGGGATGGGATGTGCAGTGAGGAGGAAACAGCATATATCATACAGTAAGAGCAGGGGAGGGGGGACAAAAGGGGGAGGCGAGGTGGGTCACAGGAAGGGCAGGGGTAGAAAAATATCTCAAGATCCCTTTCTCAGATCCTGCTCTTCTCTGTAGCTGCTGACTTTTCATTCTCTCAAATACTTTCCTGTGTCTCCATCTCATTCCCCACTACAACCCCCTACTCACAGTTCTCCTTACCCTGTCCTTCCCAGTCCTTTAAGGTATGGAGCAGTTTTGCCTACTGATCAGCTCTGCATTATACACTCTCCTCCACTCTGATTCACATATCAAAGGCTAAGAGAAGGAAAACTACAGATATATATATAACTTAATTTTTTTAACTTCTGTTTTATTGCTTGGCCATATCCAAAAGAAAGTTGTTAATTCAGAGGATGTTTTGTCCCTGATGTCAGCATGAGAAAGGAAGCCCAGTTCCACATAGCATTCACTTGGTATTTAGGCTGGGCCAAACTCAGTTATGGATATAGAGAACTCTTCCTGGGAAGCAGTATAGGGAAGTTCCTCTGCTAGGCCTTTCCCTGCCTCCAGCCTCTTTCTTCTTATTCTCCAGCTGCTGGAACTGTGACCTGGTAATATAAATTTACATCAACTAGCTCCCCAAGGAGAGGATTCTAATAGCAAACTTCTGAATAATGAGGGTAACCATATAGCGAGCATTTATTCACCTTTCAATACATGAGATCTTTGTATTGAAAAGTAGAATAAGATTTATGAAAAAATTCAACAGATATAAGAAAGAGACCATAGCATATTAGATGCAGGAAAAGATCAGCATGTTTTTTAAAAAGATTTCTCCAGGAAATAAAAATTGAGAAAAATACCTCTTGTGTATTTTTTAAGAATGGAGTTTGTAAAAAGAAATGAGATATGGTAGATAGGGCAAGCAAATTAAGGGAGATGGATGACGTCCAAGGAAAGATTATAATAAGTCTCAAAATTCATTAATAGAATTAAAATTTGAATTAAAAAAAAGAAATCAAATCTATTACCCCACAAAAATCTAATCATTTGACACACTTAAAAGCTATTCCAGAATACAGAGGAAGAGACCAAATAGATTAAATCAATAATAAAGGAGAAGATAAAATGGGGGATAAAGGGTGGAAATTGGTAGTATTGAAAATCAAGGAATCAATTGAAAGTTGTTATATAATAGTTTGTGCCTCCTTCCCCACACCCCTACCACTGTCTCCCAAGTGACAGGCAACCAGGCATTTACCAACTGCCACCTCCACCCTAGGAAAAACAAGGAATGGGGTGAGTGGGTGGGTTTCTCTAAAGAAACTGAAAAATAAGACACAAAAAAAGAGAGAACTCATTGGCTAGTGTAGCATTTCTTGCCTGAGAATAAAGCTCTCCACATCTTGACATTTAGACTATAAGTGGGTAGGGATCCTGGAATAACAGCCTCCTTCCTGTCTGCTCTCCCCAGAAAAACTTCTGGTAGTTGACAAGCTCTGCTGAGAGCATAAAGCTTCCAATCAGCCTTTCCATTTGAAAATATAAGCAGGCCAGCAAAGATCACAAGACATTGGATTAAATACCTAAAAGAAAAAAAAACAACAAATTTTTTAAAAAGAACCAACTGAATAAGACCCCAAGATAATTTAAGATATACAGGAAACTTAAGGCACAAACTCTCCTTAGGATGCCCAGAGAAATTTAAGATTTTTTGGCAACCAAAGAACAAGTGTTTTGTTGTGGTAAAGAAATGTAAGGAAAATCGCTCTGGAAAATTTTAATTGATAAAATCATAGAGGACTTGGAAGGTAAATGTAGGGAAATCTCTACAAAATGTAGACTAATACAATCAAGGAAATAGAAAATATGAGAAAAAGTTAAGACATGGAGAACTGATCCACGAAGGCTGATAGCCAACAAGTATAAGTTCCAGAAAGATAGAGCAATGATACCAGAAGAGAAGAAATTTTCTTTCAAAAAGCAACAAACATTGCCCCACTGGCATGGCTCAGTGGTTGAGGTCACGGTTCCATTCCCAGTCAGGGCACAGGCCCGGGTTGCGGGCTTGATCCCCAGTAGGGGGCGTGCAGGAGGCATCCTATCAATGATTCTCTCTCATCATTAATGTTTATCTCTCTCTTTCTCCCTCTCCCTCCCCCTTCCTCTCTGAAATCAGTAAAAATATATATATATTTTTAAAATATGTGGTAGTATAGTATGTACCTGGCCAGCAATAAGTAAAATATATATGGTATTAATATTATAAACAATAATTACTGGTATAACCAAAAATCATATAATGGTATTAGATGATGTTAGGTTGTGTGAGTGTCTGTGTATGTGTAGAGAAAATGTATGGGAATGAAGATAGTTGTAGAAAAGCTATATCTTTGCCATAAGTCAATATTTATTTTCTAAATTGGTAAATCAAGAAAATAGAAATATATGGGTGTGTGGGAAGAGAACCAAAAAACTTATATGCATGTATGCATAACCCATGGACACACACAATAGTGTGGTGAAGTCCTGGGGTGGGGCGGTGGGTGCAGGCAAAAAGGAGACAACTGTAATACTTTCAACAATAAAGATAAATTTAAAAAATAAATAATAAAAATAAGGAAAGAAAAAATAGAGATATAGGTATATCATAATAAAATATGGAGGTAACTACCAGAAGGAAATGTTGAAAGACTTTTAAGTGGTTGCCTCTGAGGAGTGAGGTTTGTGAAAGGTTGCAGTATGGGAATACAATTTTTTTAATTACAAACCTTTAGTACTATTTGATTTTTTAAAACCATGGACATGTATTATTTTAATTAAAATTTTATTTTAAACAAGGACAAAAAAGTATATGTATATGCTTTTGTATGTATATAAATGTATATATGTATGCCCATCATTGAAGATATTCAAAAAATGTACTAAAGGCCCTAGCCAGTTTGGCTCTCAGTGGGTAGAGCGTCGGCCTACGGACTGAAGGATCCTCAGTTCGATTCGATCAAGGGCACATGCCCGGGTTGTGGGCTCGATCCCCAGTAGGGGGTGTGCGGAAGGCAGCCAATCAATGGTTCTGTCTCTTCCTCTCCCTTCCTCTCTGAAAGCAATAAAATATATGTATTTTTTTAAATGTACTAAAGTTTCTGAAAAGATAGTTTCCTTGAATGGGACATCATTTATTAATATGTATAGGTTCTAATGTGACTGATCAAAATAACATTTATTATTCTAATCACTTGAATTTTCACAAAGATAGTCATTTCTGAATGTCAGAAAATAATTTGGATTGCTCTAATGATATTGACTCTGTATTACTTTAAATTTTTTCCCTTGTGTTGCAGTTGCAGGATGTGAGTTTGAATCTATGGAATGTCTACAGCAAAATGGATCCTATGTCTCTGGAGAGTTTGCTTTCAGAAGTAAGGAGCCAAACTGTATTTTACTCACAAAATTACTAGTTGTATTTAACTTGAAGAAATGCAGAATGTATTTTAGTTTAGTTTAGTTTAGTTTAGTTTAGTTTAGTTTAGTCAAAGAATTGAGCAGCTTCTTGAACTCCTTGAGTCTACTGTAGAAGGGGACCTGGAAAAGTGATACTACCTTTTACACTGAAGAAACCTCACCGTAGGTGAGACCAAGGCCACCGGCCTGGTCCAGGGTTTAGGTTTTCATCTAAAGACATTCTTTCTGTTGGTCTGGACTTTAGAAAAACAATGGTGAGGGTGACTTTTTTTACTCTTTCTCTGGCATGAAAAGATAAAAAAGATGGGATATGGCTTAAAGGAATAAAGGATTAAAGCACAGGTCAGCAAGCTTTTTCTGTAAAAGACTAGATAGTAATGTTTTAGGTTTTGTGTACCCTGAGAGCAGCTGCAAATAATGCTTAAACTAATGGGTGTGTCTGTTACCAGGAAACTTTATTTATAAAAATATGTGGCCTGCTTACAGGCCATAGTTTACCAACTCCTGGATTAGAGGGTTAGGCATTAATTTTTCATCTGAACTTTGAAGGAAAAATTCAGGGTAGAAAGAGCAATTCACAATGGGGAGCAACAAACAAAATTAAAGAATAGATACTTTGGTTAAGCAGCTCAGTAGTGTCTCTCAGTGATCATGGATAGATATGCATGGAAAAAGAAAGCTTATAGCCTTCAAATGAAATTAGCTATAATATCAAGGCCCCTCCAAATGAAAACAACACACCAGTCTCACAATTATCAATGCCTGTATTAAGTGAAATATTAGCAAACAGAACCCAGTATCATGTTAAAAGCATATTCTTTGCCAGACTGGCATGGCTCAGTGATTGAGCTTTGACCTATGAACGAGGAGGTCATGGTTCGATTCCCGGTCAGGGCACATGCCCAGGTTGTGGTTTCGATCCCCAGTAGGAGGTGTGCAGGAGGCAGCCGATCAGTGATTCTCTCTCATCATTGATGTTTCTATCTCTCTCTCTCCCTTTCTGAAATCAATAAATACATATTTAAAAATAAAAATAAAAGCATATTCTTTAATGAAGTAGGGTTTATTAAGGGTTCAATATTTAATATCAGGAAATCTATTAATGCAATCATTGTACTAATTTTCCTTCTTGGAGCCATTTATGACCCCATAGGTGCCAAAAGGCATTTGATAAAACTGAACATCCCTTCTGTTTAAACATTTCTAATCAAATCTACTTATATAAAAACCCTGGGTGGTGTTCATCACGACCATCAGAACCGCGACCAAGCGGAAGGAAGTCAGTCCTGCAGGGGTTGTCTTGGCAATGGCTGCGCCCTCCCCCAAGCTGTTTCCCAGAGCTATTTCCTGTAAGGGCGGGGTTTGAGGCAGGAACCGCCCTGGGAGTGTGGAGGCATATCTACACTAATAAAAGAGAAAGATGCAAATTAACCATCACTCCACTACACCCACCAGCCAATCAGGAGAGAGTATGCAAATTAACCCAACTAAGATGACGGCAGCCACGGAGCTGGAGCGAGCAGGAGGCTTGGGTTGCCCCCGGTGATGGAGGAAGTCAAGCTTCCTGTCTGCCCTGGCCGGCTCTGGCCTTCTCTAAGGGCTACAAAGTTTCAATTATAGAAGATAAATAAATCCCAGATATCTGCTTCCAGCCTCCACCCTGGCCTCCGCTCAAGGAGGCTCTGAAAAAAAAAAAGAAAAAGAAAAACAAGAGAGGCTGGGAGCTTGGGTCGTGAGGGGGTGTGGCCAGCCTGAAAACGGCCATCAGCTCCTCACCCAGGCTAGCCAGGCACCCCAGTGGGGACCCCCATTCTGAAGGGGGTGTGGCCAGCCTGAAAACATCCTTCAGACCCTCACCCAGGCTGGCCACACCCCCATGGAGTGAGGGTCCCCACTGAGGGGCTTGACCAGCCTGAAAACAGCCATCAGCCCCTCACCCAGGCTGGCCAGGCACCCCAGTGGGAACCCCCACCCTGAAGGGGGTGTGGCCAGCCTGAAAATGATCCTCAGCCCCTCACCCAGGCTGGCCAGACACCCCAGTGGGACCCCCCACCCTGATCCGGGACACCCTTCAGGGCAAACCAGCTGGCCCCTACCCGTGCACCAGGCCTCTATCCTATATAATAAAAGGGTAATATGCAAATTGACCCTAACAGCAGAACGACTGGGAATGACTGATCACTATGACACACACTGACCACCAGGGGGCAGACACTCAATGCAGGAGCTGCCCCCTGATGGTCAGGGTGCTCCCACAGGGGTAGCTCTGCTCAGCCACAGCCAGGCTGACGGCTGCCAGCACAGCGGTGGTGGCGGGAGCCTCTCCTGCCTCCTCAGCAGCGCTAAGGATGTTCGACTGCAGCTTAGGCCTGTTCCCCACTGGCAAGTGGACATCCCCCAAGGGCTCCCGGGCTGCCAGAGGGATGTCTGACTGCCAGCTTAGGCCCGATCCCCTGGGGAGCAGGCCTAAGCCAGCAGGTGGTCATCCCCTGAGGGGTCCCAGACTGCGAGAGGGCACAGGCCAGGCTGAGGGACTCCCCCGAGTGCACAAATTTTTGTGCACTGGGCCTCTAGTCTTTATATAAAGTGTGCCACGCCAGCACAGCCAAGGGTGAACCTGAGTGGGGGCGGCTGAAAGCTTAGAAAAGACAGACAAGAGAATGAAAGCCGGGTCTCGGTGGGACGCTGCTTCTCTGAGAGACAGCGACCACGCCCACAGCCATGCCTTTAATTTATAGCAGAAGCTACAAGGCAAAGTAAGGGCGTGACCAAGATGTTTACAACATTCTCCTGGGTTTCAATCCTACTCAACTACATGCGCCTGAACTCTATCAAGCCTACATCACTCAGGCACGTGGGGCCACGTGTTCAGACCATAGGTTCAAGCTTACAACTACAGCTGTTGTCTATAATTGTGCTGGGAGGGCCCTGCCTTCCAAGCTGAGACTTGCACGTGGCAATGAGAAGACTGTGCCCTCTCATCAGTCCAAGGCTTGAACCTGTCCAAAACACTGTAGCAGCTCCCCACAATAAAGTTTTAATTCTGTTTCTTTGTTACTAATGTTGTGGCCCCACCCCATAACAAAGAAATAATTTCTGGAGGATGGGGCCCAGGAATCAGGATTTTAAAAAGATTCCCAGGTGATTCTAATGTGCAGCCAAGGTTGAGAACCACTGCTATAGATAATATTAAAAATATATCTAAACGTGCAATTCTTTCTCCAAAAGAGCCTGTTCAAAAATTAAATGAAGAAAATTTGGATATACTCGATGGAGATTTTCACACGTATTTGCGTGATGATTCCATTGATTCCACAGATTATGCTGAGAAGGAAAATTTTCCCATCAAATTTCTTAATAGTATTACTCCTTCGGGAATGCCGTGTCATAAATTAAAATTGAAAGTGGGTGCAATCATCATGATATTGAGAAATCTTAATAGTAAATGGGGTCTTTGTAATGGTACAAGATTTATTATCAAAAGATTACGACCTAACATTATCGAAGCTGAAGTATTAACAAGATCTACAGAGGGACAGGCTGTTCTGATTCCAAGAATTAATTTGTCCCTATCTGACACTGGCCTCCCATTTAAATTGATTGGAAGACAGTTTCCCGTGATGCCAGCATTTGTGATGACTATTAATAAATCACAAGGACAAACTCTAGACAAAGTAGGCATATTCCTGCCTGAACCCGTTTTTGCACATGGTCAGTTATATGTTGCTTTCTCTCGAGTTTGAAGAGCATGTGATGTTACAGTTAAAGTTCTAAGTACTTCATCACAAGGGAAATTAGTCAAGCACTCTGAAAGTGTTTTCACTCTTAATGTGGTGTACAGGGAGATATTAGCATAAGTTTAATCACTTTATCAGTCATTGTTTGTTCACTGTTGTTTTTATATCATGTTTTTGTCGTTTTTATATCATGCCTCTATTGTTATATCCTTTTGTTACTGTTTATTTATTAATAAATTTATATATTATTTTCATATACATTTTACTAATTTCCTTTCATCTCTCACACTTCTATTATAGAGAAAGAGCAAATAGCAATATTAAAATATCTCTGCTAATTAATTCCCTTTTTTTAAAAAGTATATTTTATTGATTTTTTTTACAGAGAGGAAGGGAGAGGGATCGAGAGTTAGAAACATCGATGAGAGAGAAACATCAATCAGCTGCCTCCTGCACACTCCCCACTGGGGATGTGCCCACAACCAAGGTACATGCCCTTGACCAGAATGGAACCTGGGACCCTTGAGTCCGCAGGCCAATGCTCTATCCACTGAGCCAAACCGGTTAGGGCAATTAATTCCCTTTTAATGTGCACAAATTTTGTGCACCGGGCTACTAGTAGCACTATAAAAGAAAAATAAAACTGAATTGTTTGTTTTGTTTTTTTAAAAAAAACGTAGTCATCATCATCATCAACCACCTATGGCTATCCTAATTATGGGAAAAAAAGAGAAAAATGCAAAAAATTGCTCTAACCAGTGGATAGAGCGTCAGCCTGCGGACTGAAGGGTCCCAGGTTCCATTCTGGTCAAGGGCATGTACCTTGGTTGCGGGCACATCCCCAGTTGGGAGTGTGCAGGAGGCAGCTGATCGATGTTTCTCTCTCATTGATGTTTCTAACTCTCTATCCCTCTCCCTTCCTCTCTGTAAAAAATCAATAAAATATATATATATAAAAAGAAAAATGCAAAAAAATTACAACATTAATAGTGTAATAAGAATGATAACGTGTAACCACAGGTAGAGAAGAGAGTTAAGTAGGAGTTTTAGGAGTTTCTAAAAGTGTCTGAAACCCATGCTTCCCTTGTATGCAATGCCCTCAGTGTGAGGAAGCTATAGGTCACACATGGGGGCTAGACATAGCATTATAGTTTTGAGAACACTGCAAGCATCTTTGGAGTCAGTGAAGAAGGGACACTTAGTAGGACATCTTTAATTGCCACATCTTCAATTGCAACAGTGACATATGACTGAAGGAGCAACAGTGGTAATCACCATTGGCTTAATGTTAAGCCTTTTCTGGACTTTCTGATTTTCCATGAGCTTGGTATTCTTAGGTGATATCATGACAAAATGGATGCCCTGCCAGTGTGGCTCACTGGTCGATCTGTGAACCAGGAGGGCATGGTTGATTCCTGGTCAGGGCACATGCCCAGGTTGTGGGCTCAATCCCCAGTGTGGGGTATGCAGAAGGTGGCTGATAAATGATTCTCTTTCATCATTGATGTTTCTCTCTCTTTCTCCTCCCTTCCTCTCTGAAATAAAATAAAAATTAAAAATAAAAGAAGTGGAAGGAAGCCTTTTTAGTGTCTAATAGTGGACTTCTCATCTATCTGAAAGAGTGATGGCTCAGAGCCAGATTTAATTTTATTTAGAAATAATAAAGTAAGATGATATGTCTTGTATCAAAATGTGGCTGAGCACATTTATACCCACTACATTATACCCATTACATTATACAAAGCTCTTACAAATCATTAAGAAAAGTACAACAGGGAGAACTGGGGGACAGCAGGAATTGGCTATTCACAAAATAAGAAAAAAAGTGACCAGGCTTTTCCACTCCCAATTAGGGATATAGAAAGTCAAAAGAAATCATTGCTATCACCCTAACAACCAAAAAAAGCCTGAATAAGCAACAAAATAATAGTTTTAAAATAAAACCATTAGCAAGCTAAAGATCCAAAGAAAGCTGAAAGAACTCAGTTTCAGAAAATGTAGGGCCCTTCATAGGATGCTGTTCTAATTTCTGGTGGAGCAGCAGAAGGAAGAGGAATCCATCTTAGACAGGGATAAATAGAAATCAGCTGACCTTTAAAAGAGCTGTTAAAGGCCATCAACTGTATCTCATAGTGCTCAGGGTAGTCACCAAAAGCTGGGGGGGCAGGCAAGAAAGTTGAGAACCATCCGCCTTAAGGCATTTGCCGCTCAACTATCACCTGGATTGGAGCAGAAGAACAGAGCAACCCTTTGAAGGCATTCCAGGTACTTACAACATTTAAGTAGCTACCCTCTTAAGGCTGGGGGTAAGGCAGCAAGATAGAGGAGGGTTTCCTTACATAGAAAGATCCAAGGGGACTGGAGAGCTAAGAGAACTCCTTAGCAACCCCAAAAACTGGTAGCCAGTTTGTAAAGCAGGGAGTGATAGTCCAGAAAGCTTGTGGTTCATCTATACAACACAGAGATTTTTAGAATCTTGGCTAGTGCTCTGAGCAAAGTTTCTACTGAAGTTCATACCCATCCTCAAAATATTTTAATTTGGTGATGAATAAAATCCAACTAAAAATGCAATAATATCCAGACCCAGGCCAGTTACATATCAAATTGACTTAGATCGCTACTCTAGTGTCTTAACAAAAGAAAGTGTGTGCCCTTTCCTAGAGGTAAATATTATTTACCTGTTTTTACTGTTCTTTCATACCAAATGAGTGGCATATGATTTTTTTTAAATTATAAAATATAAAGAAGCAAGAAAATATGATCTGGGGTCAAGAAAGGAAATACTCAATAGAAGCAGACCCAAATGTTGAAATTAACCAATGAATTTAAATAACTAATAAAAATTTCAAAGTATATGGGAGAAAAAGGAGACAACATGCATGAAGAGATGAAGAATTTCATCAGACCTGAAAACTATAAAAAGAAACACATGGAAAAGCTAGAAATGGGAAATATTATATCAGAAAAGAAGAATGTATAAAATTGGCTTACTAGCAGACTAGATACCAATGAATAGAAGTTCAGTGAACCTGAAGATAGGTCAATAGAAATTTTGTAAACTGAAGGACAAAGAAAAAAAGAGCAAGGGAGTGGAGCATCCAGTATCTGTCAAACAATGTCAAATGATCTAACAGTATATTTAGAGTCCCAGAAGGAAGAGTAGAGAGAAAATAGGGCAGGAAATTTGGATTGGTAATGTCCAAGAACTTCACAAATTGATGAAATGCATCAATCCATAGATCCAAGAAGCTCAGCAAATCCCAAAATAAAATAAATATGTATAAAAATGACTATAAATTTGTTCAGGGATCTCTTGTGATAAATCTACAAATGTTAATAAAATCCAAGTCCAACAACCAGAAGAAATAAAAATGCAATTCTAATCATTACTTGTGTCTCTAAAAATTATTTAAAAGGACACCAATTCACATCTATATTATTTTTAAGAGCTATTTTTTTCATTTCTCTTCTCTTGATTCATAGCCTCCAAACTTCTCTAAAACCCCTTTTTCTCTCCACCATCCAAATACTTTTCCTATTCCTATGTATTTTCCCTTTGCCAAAAAGACCTTTAATCTTACAGCCAGAATTGGCATCTAGGCTTTTTTTCTTGTTGGTCAATCACTGCTGGCCAGAGAACCTACAGTTCCATGCTTCTTGGTCACATACCATAGAGCGAAAATGCAGACTCCTCTGAGATTTGATGTAGAAACGTGTTTGGTGAGAACACTACTAGTAAAAAAGCAGAATATATTTCCATCTTTGTAAAACAGTTTGTGTTTCTGTGTATTAGAAACTTCAAATGGTGGTCTTACTGCTATTTTTATTTTACTTACTTTCATAGTCTCATTTTTATTTTATGTAATTCTTTAAAGTAATTTTAAGTATTAAAATTGAGCTTCTTTTCCCCCTTTGAGCCACCTGAGAGCTGCCACTGCCAGTGCCAGCCTAGGGCCAAATCCTTCCCCACTGGCCAAGGGCCAAGGCACACTGGCATGTTTCTTGGGGTTTTCAGATCTTTGCTGCTTATCTGACCTTGATATCTATCTGAGCTTGTCTTCTGGATTTGACCTGGAAGAGTGTGTGCAGATAGACTTTCCCTTCTTCATCATGAGATTCAACTGACCAGTTCCACGTACATGGACAGTATCCATTTCCAGAAATGCACAAAATAGTGTGCTGGGAAAAAGAGAAGAGTGTGTCTGGTGGAAAGCACACAGGCTCTGGGTATCTCTTACCTAGCTATATTTCCACTTTTGCTAATTGATAGTATTGCATACTCAGGCAGGTCACATTACTGTTCAGTGCCTCAGTCTCCTATCTACGAAGTGGGCAAGATGTTAGGAAGATTTAAATATATACACATACACATATATATATGCACACACACATATATATGTGTGTATGTGTGTATATGTATATATATGTGAATGTTTCATATATAATACTAATTATTTTTAGTATTAAAATTTATTGCATCTTCCATTTCATTTATTTATTTTATTTATTATTGATGAAAGAGAGGAGAAACCAATATGAGAGAGAAATATCAATAGGTTGCCTCCTATATATGCCCAACTGGAGATTGAATCCCACAACCTGGGCACCTACCCTGACCTGGAATGGAACCTACCACCTTTTGGTGTATGGGACGGCACTCCAGCCAACTGAGCCACACTGGCCAGGGCTGCATTTTCCAATTTAGTCACAGCGTGGAGCTGAAAGTAGTATTTAACAGTTCATTCTACCTTATTCTGTAATTAGTGCTGACACATCCACCTCTGTCAGGGAAGTCTTCTAAGGGCAAAGTACCTGTCTTCTGTGTATCCCCCCCAAAGCACACAATGTTTTTCACATAGAGAATGGCTACTGTTCAGCTGTATAACTGCTTCTTGTTATTGATCCAAACCAAGATAGGTGTCACCTGCCCTGGCCGAATTAGTTGAGCATCATCCCATGCATCTGAGGGGTTGCTGGTTCGATTCCCAGTCAGGGCACATGCCTGGATTGTGGGCTTGATACCGTGTTGCACTCTCACATCGATGTTTCTCTGTCCCTCTCCCTTCCTCTCTCTCTAAAAATCAATTTTAAAAAATTTTAAAAAAGATAGGTGTTACCATGTAGGCCACTAAAATGGAAATATACTTTCTGAGCTTATTTCTAAATACAATTGAAAAACAAAATAAAGTGTATTCTGTATTAGTAGCTATATTGGTTCTTTTTGTTTTTCTAAGCTTAACCAAGTGAAGCATTCTGTTATTACCCAAGGATTGGACAGAGCCAAGCAAGCGAGGCACAGACCTAAACTGGGTTGGACAACGTCTGTTGTGGCTTCCATGAGGCTAGTAATTTGCATTATGGGTCAGAGAGCGAGCAGACAAATGTCAGAAAGTCAAGGGGGAGGTTCAAATGTTCTCAGCCAACTTGGGCTAGCTGACCGTAGAGGCAGAGAAATTGTGAAGTATGATAGACATCTATGCAAGGTCTAGTAATAAGTACTTAATATAGGTTATTTCATTTAATTCCTGTGATATCTCTGTAAGTTAGAAAGTAGTCCTACATTACACATATAAGGCATTTGAGGCTCAGAGAGTTAATTTCCTTGCAAGGTTGCACAGCCAGTAAGAGGGGGAGCAAAGGTTCCAGCACAGGTCTTTCTGAATTTGAACATACTCTCAGTGCTAAGTTGTAGTGGTAGCCAGATGGAAATGGGGAGTGGAAATAGGACTAAATGAGTTGGACAGACATTGAAGATCTGTGGTTAGAGTGCTGGAAGAATAGGGAGTGTACTTTTCTCCAGAGTCCAGGAGGCCCTGTGGGAGTAATCCAATGCCAAAGTGGGAAGACTGTCCTGGACTTAGGTAGGATCAGGGCCACTGATTAGACCTGATAGTAGTGGGTCTAGATCTTAAATGAGAAGGTCTAATTTACAGGGCCGAGGCACAGAGGTGGTATGACAAGACAGTCTGACCCAGGCAATTGTAGATTGCCAATTACAAGTATATATTGGTGTATATAAAGTACATATGTAAAAAATAGGATGAGAGTATTTCACAAAATGTTGATAATGATGTCTATTCTTTATTTTCTGAGTTTTCTGTAACAAATATATATTCTGTTTTTGTAGACTTTTTATTAAAATAACACAGACTCAGAAAACAACATAAAACTAAAGTATAACCTAATAATTATTATGAAGCAATAGAAACATACTAGCTACCCCAGAAGCAATCCATCGCCTCCTTTCTCCTCCACCAAGAATAACACTGTCATGAATTCTATGGCAATCTCTTCCTTACTTTTTTTGCAGTTTAATCATCCAAATGTACTTCCATAAATACATAGTTTAGCTTTGCTTGGGTATGTATTTTAGGTTTCTTTTAATCTGTAGGTTTCCTTTCCATCTCTTTGTTTTTCCCCAGTCTCCTCCCCCACCTCCACCGCTATACTAGTATTTTTGTTGAAAAAAAACAGATCATTTGTCTTGTAGCTGTTTTCATTGAGATTTTGTTGATTGCATTCCTGTGATGTAATTTAACATCCTCTACACCCCTTGCCCCCATCTTCCATATTTTCTGACTATGATATTTGAATCTTGAGGCTCAGTTAATTCAGACCTGGAATTGGTCATATCTCTAGTAAATTTTGAGTGGGAAATAGCACTTCAATACCACAATCTAGGTGGTAGGAATACTTACTGCTACTGGTTTGCTTGTTGTTTTTAGATCTCTTCAGTGGACAGAGCTAGGAAATTCATTGTCTCTCTCTCCCTCTACCCTCTCCCACTTCCCCTCCCCATGTGCATGTATATATATGCATATCTGACTTTTTTATCCTACATTATATATAAAACATTAAGAAAACAGTATCAGAACTGTCACCTACATGATTACTGAAAATAATTTTGCATATATGTATATAATCTATATGTAATATCCATATATGTGTATACATAAATCCACACATCTAAATAAAATATAGATCATCTGAGCAGTAAGTAGTGAAGCCACTTGAGAATGTTGTTTACACTAGTATTCCTAGCAGAGGTCCCTTGTGCTTGATGCCTAAGGTCAGAAGTACAATCAGTACATAGCTAATACAGAGTTCACAGGTCTGAGTGGTTGTGTATTCTCACCTGGAAGAGAAGAATGATGAGAGCATAGATCTGTCCAGCCAGTTTTAGTACAGCAAACAGAATGCCTCCTGTGAGCAAGGCATTAGGCTGGGTGCCCAGTTTACATACACTTACACTGTGAGATGGACAGTGAAGACGACTGTCCAATTTGAGTACAAATTATCAGCAACTTCAAAATAAGTACAAAGATATTGTATCTTAAGCAAGTCATAGCTGGTGTTTTTTTGGTTAACTGATGGTGCCTTAAAGAATAGCCAGAAGCATAAAGCAATGTGTGGTGGTTGGGAACAGAAATGAGATTAGAGAGGAGACTGAAAGGTAGCTGGGATGGTGGAGGAAGGCAGGCTGCACATAGAGGCGAGTCAACTGGGAAAGGTGCAGAATTATTTATACTCCTGCGACCAATAAAAAGATGTTGTGAGGGAGGAGAGGCCTCTGTGCCACTGGCCACCTCAAGACCCACAAAACTTCTAACTAAAGTCAACTAATTTGTCCTTGAACAAAGCTTCATTGATATGACCCTTTTGGCACTAAATGTTGTATCATCCTGTAGGTGCCTCATAAATAACTCCCTCACCCTAGCTGGGTTGGCACAGTGGATAGAGAGTTGGCCCATGGGTTGAAGGGTCCCAGGTTTGATTCCAGTCAAGGGCACACACCTCGGTTGCAGGCTCGATCCCTGACCCCGGTTCAGGCACGTGCAGGAGGCAACCAATCTATTTCTCTCTATCACATTGATGTTTCTCTCTGTGTGTCTCTCCCCATCCCTTCCACTCTCTCTAAAACTCAATTGAAAATATCCTTGGGTGAGAATTAACTAAATAAATAAATATACAACTCCCTCTCCCCAACAAGGGTTGGTAAAGTAAGGCACTTGGAAAATGTAATACTCACATCCTCCCACAACCATATCAAAATTACAACTAAACTGCAGAATAACTATCATTCAGAACCACCTGAAATTTAGCTGAATGGAAGTCCTACAACTGAGGATTTAAAGAAGAAGCCACATTGAGACTGATAGGAGGGGTGGAGATGCAGAACAGGATGGTCCCACACCCACGTGAAGTGGATAAATATTGGGAGGGATATCTCCACTGCAGTGATCCCCCCTGAAGAGCAAGGGACACCTAGCCTCCCTGCCCAGGGTTCCTGTGTCAGAAAGAGGAGTCCCCATAAGTTCTGGCTATAAAACCAACAGGGATTGTGGCTGAGTGAGACAGAGAGCTGCTGGAGTCCCAGTCAGTTCCTATTAAAGGGCCCTCACAGATTTATTACAACTCATTCTTTCTGAGTTCCAGCGCTGGAGCAGCAGCTTGAAAGGCACCAGGGACATATGGGGAGGAACTGAACTGTCTGGCATCAGGGCAAGTGGAGGGGAAGCTTTCTCCACACCAGAAGTGATGGCAGAGGCCATTGTTCCTTTTCTAAGCCATCCCCCCACAGAGCCAGCAGGCAGGTGCCATACCTGAGTCTCCACCAACCTGATTTATGCTGGTCAGCCTGCCCTCATGATTCCCCAAGACCCCACCTCACCAACTTGCAGGCCCACCCATGCTTCTTCCAGTGGCTTTTCCATATGAATGGCCTCTTGGCTCATATTTCAGACTTTCATAAAATCAAACGAGCAGTATCTGGCCTCAATGTACCCTGCACCATTAGCTAAGTGGCTCCAGGCCTAGAAGTAGCAGCAACTGGCCTTGGTTCGAAGCTTGGCCTCTCCTAGGCACCTCCAAGCCCTGCACAAGTAGCAGCCATCTGTAGATTGCTTTGTAGGTTATGCCAGATGACCCTAGGCAGAATACAGGCAGGCTGACCTTGGCATGCATCTCTCAGAGTAGCGGACTTCATGGACCACTGGTTGGCGACCACTGTTCTAGAGGCCCCAGAGCCAGTGCACCTAATAGACAGCTTCAGACCATGTTGAAGCACCATCCATCCATCTCCATAAGCAACACACTTAAGGGGGACACTCAGTGGGCACCAGAGCTCCACTGAAGTAAGTCCATGGGGTGGGGCCCTGCATCGCAGCCAGTTTTTATAGCTGATAGGCCTTGGGATAAATTACTGCCATTTACGTGCCAACAACAATCAAGGCTCAAATACAACAGGAGGGTATTCATGGCCCACATGGGGTTGGGGTAGGGGGCACACCTGGAGTGTCCAGCTTGGGTGAACCTGGAGACTGTGCCACTGGACCCCTACAGGACTTACTACATTGGGTCACTCTACCAAGCCCAGGAGATGTGGCAGCTTTACCTAATACATAGAAAAAACGCAGGGAAGCTCCCAAAATTAGGAAACAAAGAAATGTGTTCCAAATGAAAGAACAGAGTGAAACTCCAGAAAAAGAGCTAAACAAAGTGGAGACAAGCAATCTATTGGATTCAGAGTTCAAAACACGGGTTATAAGGATTTTAGTGACTTAGGGAAAGAGTAAATGAACTTAGAGCTTTAACAGCATAAAAAATGTCATGGAAACCATAAAAAAACAAACAACCAAAACAAACAGACCAGTAAGAAATGAAGGATACACTAACTGAAATGAAGAATAATTTATAGGGAATCAACAGAGTAGATGAAGCCAAGAAATAAAACAGTGACTTGAAATGTAAGGAAGGGAAAAAGAAAGAAGAAAGAAAGAAAAAGAAAGAAAGAAAGAAAGAAAGAAAGAAAGAAAGAAAGAAAGAAAGAAAGAAGAAAAGAGAGAGAGAAGAAAAGAGAGAGAGAGAGAAAAGAAAGAAGAGAGAGAGAGAGAGAGAGAGAGAGAGAGAGAGAGAGAGAGAAAGGAAGAAAAGAAAGAAAAACCCACCTAATCAGAATAGCAAAAAGCAAAAAAAAATTTTTTTAAATAAGAATAGTGTAAGGTGCCCTGGCCGGTTTGGCTCAGTGGATGGAGCATCAGCATGCGAACTGAGGGGTCCCAGGTTCAATTCTGGTTGGGGGCACATGCCCGGGTTGTGGGCTTGACCCCCAGTGGGGGACTTGCAGGAGGTGGCAGATCGGTGATTCGCTCTCACCATGGATGTTTCTGTCTCTCTCTCCCTCTTCCTTCCTCTCTGAAATCAATATATATATGAATAGTGTAAGGAGCCTATGGGATGACTTCAAGTGTACTAATATTTGCATCATGGGGGTTCTGGAAGGAGAAGAAAGCAAGAAATTGAAAACTTTTCTAACTTGGTGAAGGAAATAAACATACAAGTCGAGGCAGCGCAGAGAGTCCCAAAGAAGATGAACCCAAAGAGGCCCACAGCAACACACATAATTAAAATGCAAAAGGTTAAACACAGAGGGAATCCAACCCTGGCCGGGTAGCTCCGGTGGATGAAGCATTGTCCTGATGTTCCAAGGTTGTGGATTTGATCCCTAGTCAGGACACGTACAAGAAGCAACCAATGAATGCATAAATAAATGAAACAACTCAGTGTTTCTCTCCTGCTCTCTCCCCCCCCCCTCTTTCTCTCTTTCTCTAAGTCAATAAATAACATTTTAAAAAATTATTTTTTTAAAAGAGAGAATCTTAAAAGCAGCAAGAGCAAAGCAGTTAACTACCTACAAGGGAGCTTCCTTAAGACTCACAGCTGATTTCTCAACAGACACTTTGCAGGCCACAAGGGAGTGGCAAGAAATATTCAAAGTGATGGAAATCAAGGACCTACAACCAAGATTACTCTACCCAGCAAAGCTATCATTTAGAATCAAAGGACTTATGAAGAGCTTCCCAGACAAGAAAAACCTAAAGGAGTTCATTACCATCAAACCTGTATTACATAAAATGTAAAGTGTTTTCTTTAAGAAGAAGGAAAAAAAAAAGCTAAAAGATAAGAACAATAAAATGGCAATAGATACATATCTGTCAACAGTTGAATCTAAAAACAAAATAAATGAACAAGCAGAATAGAAATAGACTCATAGATACAAAGAATACTTGATGGTTGCCATATGGAATGGGGGTTCAGGGCATGGGTGAAAAAAGTGAAGGAATTAAGAAGTACAAATTGGTAGTTACAGAATAGTCATGGGGATGTAAAGTACAGCATAGGGAATACTATAATCAATCGTATATAATAAAGCCCTAATATGCAAATCGACTGAACGGAACAACCAGTCACTATGACATGCACTGACCACCAGGGGGCAGACATTCAATGCAGGAGCTGCCCCCTGGTGGTCAGTGTGCTCCCACAGGGGGAGCACCGCTCAGCCAGAAGCTGCGCTCACGGCTGGCGAGCACAGCAGCAGTGGGGAGCAGGCCTAAGCCGGCAGTCGGACATCCCTTGAGGGGTCCTAGACTGCAAGAGGGTGTAGGCCGGCTGAAACCCCCTCCCCCCAAGCGCATGAATGTCGTGCACTGGGCCTCTAGTATTCTAATAACTATGGTATCAGGTGGGTACAGGACTTACCAGGTTGATTACTTAGTAAGGTATATAGTGTCTAATCACTGGGGTGTACATCTGAAACTAATATGATTTTGTATGACAACTGTAATTGAAAAATAAAAAATGAATTAAAATTTTTTTAAAGAATATTGGGTGGCAGAAACTTCAGTTGAACCTAGAATTTCATTCTACAATCAACTACTTCTGAATTTGTTAAACTCTAAATTGAAATAAAGTAGTATTTCCCCACCAATTCACATTCCATAGTAACTTTATATTTAAAGTATAAATATGTACATATATGTTTATATATATATGTATGTATATATGTACATACTTTTAGTGAACTTGTTTGAATGAAAGAAATCTGTAATATTTTATATAACTAAAAATAAAAAATAAAATAAAAGCTATGTTAATGAGCCTTGGTCAGATAGCTCAGTTCGTTAGAGCCTCTTCCCAATTCGCCAAGGTTGTGAGTTCGATCCCCAGTCAGGGCACATATAAGAATCAACCAATAAATGCATAAGTAAGTGGAATAACAAATCAATGTTTCTCCCCCCCCCCCTCTCTCTCTCTCTCTCTCTCTCTAAAAATCAATAAAAAATAGGTTAATAGAAAATAAAAAATAAAGTAAGGCACTTGGAGGCCATTACTATCCTTTTTAAAAACAGTTTTATTAGAGTATAATTTATATACCAAAAAAATCACCCTTTTTATGTATACAATTCAATAATTTTTAGTAAATATACAGAGTTCTACAGCCATTACCAGGATTAAATTTTAGAACATTTTCATCAACCCAAAAAGTTCCATTGTGTTCATTCCCACTCCCAGCCTATGCAAACCACAATCTACTTCCTGTCTCTATAGATTTGTCTTTTGTGGGTATTTCATATAAATGGACCATATACAAAGTGGCCTTTTATATCTGGCTTCTTTCACTTGGCATATTTTTGAGGTCCATCCATGTGGTACCATGTATCAGTGGTTTGATACCACCTCTTAAAACAACATATTTAATTGGTCTAGTATTTTGAGATCAGACGCAGCTTCATGATTCTGATTTTCTAAAGTACCTTCTTTAAATAACTAAATGCATTATCTTTTTATTTTTTTCCTAGGATTTGATGGCTTTTGAACATCAGTGGACTAACTTCTTTGCTAATTTTGACACAGAAATTCCTTTCCTGCTGGAGCTTTCTGAATCTCAGGCGGGTGAGGTAAGTATGGGAAGGGTCAAAGGGAAAGAAGAAATTGGTTGATTTATTTGTTGTTTTTATCTTTACTTTTTTTTTTCAGAATACAACACTACCAATGCTAATTTGTTTTGGTTATTTTCTTAAGCTTTGTCTCATGCCATAAAGAAGTTTTTAACCCCATGTCAACCCCTATATAAAAAGTTGGGGGAGTCATGTTTCTGTACTTTTCTATAAGTCTACTCATTTTTTAGTGTGGTGGTGCCTCTGTCAGCTAGGAATTCTATTAGGCACTAATTAATACGCCTAGGAATAATTCTCCACCAGTGAGTAGTACACCTTTGTCAGTTGAACCTCAAAGTAACACCAAGCATCCTTTCTTGGCAAACAGTATTGAAGTTACTAGGTTCTGGCTAAGACTCACTCTGTGAGTAAACTGAAGTATCTAAATTAAGAACCAAGCCACAGGACTATCCCAAAATCTAGTCAACAGGAAGGACAGAAGAGCAGTCTTGAGCTTGCACTTGAGCCTACTGTGGGCTTGCACTGTAGGCCCTCACTTTTCCTGTGCTTTATCCAGAGTTGATCTTCATTGTCATGCATTTTGGGTTTACATCATGTTGAAAACTCACAATATATTGCTGTTATTTTTGTTTAAATAGTTATCTTTTTACTCTTTCAAAATATTATTTAAAAGATTTAGCCCTGGCCAGTGTGCCCAAGTACCAAAGGGTTGCAGGTTCGATTCTCGGGCAATGGCACATACCTGGGTTGCAGGTTTGATCCCCAGCTCCCGTCAGGACTTGTGTGGGAGGCAACCAATCGATGTGTCTCTCTCACATAGTTGTTTCTCTCTGCCCCCCCCCCCCCCCACACACACACACACTCCACTCTCTCTAAAAAAAACCAATGGAAAAACATCCTCAGGTGAGGATTAACAAAAACAAAAATAGATTTAAATAATTGTAAAATCTTACCTAGTTACCCATGTCGTTACTCTTCCCAGTGCTCTCCATTCCTTTATGTAGACCCAGGTTTCCATTTGGTCTGATTTACTTCTTCCCAAAGGATGTCCTTCAATTTTTTATTTTTTATTTTTTGTGTGGTGTGATTCTCCTGATGAGTAATTTTTCCAGCTTTTGTATATCTGAACAAAAATCTTTATTTCACCTTCATTTTTGAAAGATGTTTTTTCCATTTATTGAATTCTAGGTTGACAGTTTTTTTCTTTTCAGCTCCTGAAAGATGTCCCCTGTCTTTCTCACTTGCATTGTTTCTAATGAGAAGTATTTCATCTTTATCTTTGTTCTTTTGGTTCATAACAGATGAATTTTTTACCTCTGGTAGCTTTTAAGATTTTCTCTTTTATTACTGGTTTTTGAATCATTTGATTATAATGTGTCTTGCTGTAATTTCTCCATATTTCTTGCACTTAGATTTTCTTGAGCTTCTTAGATCTGTGGATTTATAGTTTTCAAGTTTGGGGAAAAAAATTCTGTCCTTCTTTCTTTTAGAGACTCAAATACCTCTATATTAGGCCACTTGAAGTTGTCCCATCTGTCACTGATGCACCTCTCAGTTTTTTAGGTTATTTTTTCTTCTCTTATTATTGGTTCTAAGAGTGAAAGATATTCAAAAAGGTCTACTCAGTGACATGTCTCTCCGTGCTTTTTACTACCTTGTTCTCATTCCTTCCTTCTTTTCACTCTTTTTCCATCCACTTTACTACCAATTGGTAACAAATCTCTTCAGTTTCTGGTGTATCTTTTCTGTCTCTTGTGCAAATGATCAGATACATGTGTATTTTCTTTTTTTAAAATATATGTTTATTGAGAGGAAGGGAGAGGGAGAGAGAGATGGAAACATCAATGATGAGAGAGAATAATTGATCAGGTGCGTCCTGCATACCCCCTACTGGGGATCAAGCCCACAACCCAGGCCTGTGCCTTGACCAGAAACTGAACCCTGACCTCCTGGTTCATAGGTCAATACTTGAACACTGAGCCACGCTGGGTGGGCCATGTGTATTTTCTTATATCCTCTTCTTTCTTTTATTGAGGGGTAGTATATATGTAGTCAATATCTACTTTGCTTTTTTCACTTAACAATATATCCTGGAACTCTCTCCAGGTCAGTTCATTAAGATTTTCCTCATTCTTCTTATAACTTGTAGTAATCCACTATGTGTATTTATTTATTTAATTTATTCAACCAGTCTCATGTATGGACATTTAGGTTGTTTCCAATATTTTGTTCTTGTAAACAGTAGCATAGTAAATAACTGTGCATATGTATTTTAATATTGTTGGAGATTTGTATACCTAGTAATGGGATTGCTGGGTCAAAAGGTAAGTGCCTATGTAGTTGTGTTAGATATTGCCAAATTTCCCTTCAGAAGGGTTGTACCAATTTGCATGCCTACCAGCAATACATGCAAGTGCCTGTTCCACCACAGTCTCACCAATAGAATGTGTTGTTATACTTTTTAATTTTTTACAATCTCATAGATAAGAAATGGTATCTTTTATTAATTTTAGAGAAAGAAGGAGGGGAGAGAGAGAGAGAGAGAGGGGAGAGAGAGAGAGAGAGAGAGAGAGAGAGAGAGAGAGAGAAACATCAATTTGTTGTTCCACTTATTTATGCATTCATTGGTTGTTTCTTTTTTTATTGATTTTAGAGAGGAAGGGAGAGGAAGAGAGAGATAGAAACATCAATGATAAGAGAGAATCATTGATCGGCTGCCTCCCACACCCCCCCCCCCAGTAGGGATTGCGCCCGCAACCCGGGCATGTGCCCCTGACTGGAATCGTACCTGGGACCTTTCAGTCCACATGCCGACGCTCTATCCACTGAGCCAAACCAGCAAGGGTGGTTGTTTCTTTGTATGTTCCCCAACTGGAGTTCAAACCCTCAACCTTGGCTTATTGGGATGATGCTCTAACCAACTGAGCTACCCTACCAGGGCATCTTGGTATTATTTTAATTTGCATTTTGTTTGAAGGCCATTTTATATTTTATTTTCATGTTTTTTTCCCATTTTAACATTTTACAATATTAACTGAAGTGGAGAGCATAGGTTTTAGGTCTTTTGTCCCTTACTTTTAAAGAGTCCTTTATATGTTTAGGTTATTAACTTTTTGTCTGTGGTATGTATTTCCTCAGTGTTCATCAATTCCTTTTTCTTTTTTCTTTTTTGGTCATGCACACTTTTTTAGTTTTATGTAAATTTATTAATATTTCCTTATATTCCCTCTGGACTTTGAATCATTGTATAAGTAAAGGCTTTCATCTAAGTTTAAATAGGAACTCACCTTTTTGGAAATTGTATGGTTTAATTTTTAAAATTTAGATCCATAATTCATTTGGGATTCTTGTATGTGTATGGATCTAATTTTACCTTTTTTTCCCAAATGCCTACTCAGTTAGAATCCCAGCTATTTGGTTCACACTAACTCTGTGACCTGGGACCACTTAATTAACTTTTGTGTCTTAGCCAACTCATCTCCAGAGAGGGGTTAATGATAGAATGAACCGCATAAGTTGTTATAAGGATTATTTGAGATAATAAATTTAAATGCCTATCACAGTCCAGATAGTAAACCCCTCAGTACGTTTTAAGCTATTATTATTTTAATATGTAAATAGGCTTTACAAATAAGTAAGACAAGTACCAAAACTCCAATTGATAAACATCTACAGGATGTAAATAACAGTAAATTACCAAAGGGAAATCCAAATGTTCATTGAACATATCTGAAATAACCTACTTCATTACTAGTAAAAATCAAAGAAATGTAAAATAAAACAATTATGAGGTACCATTTTTCATTTATCAACTTGACAAATACATTTTTAAGTGGACATTTAATGGACAGTGCTTAGGGTGATACCCTGAAATAGGCATAGTCATATAATTGTAAGTGGATCTGTACATTGATAAAACTTTTTTTAAAAACAATTTGGCATATTTAGTTCTGGCATTTTACCCTATAATTGAATTTCCTGATCTGCATTAAGGAAATAATCAGAAATGCCGTTAAAAGTTCTGCAAAGTTCTTACAGTATTATTTATTATACTAGTGGCCCTGTGCACAAAATTCATGCATGGGGGCGGGGGGTGTCCCTCAGCCCAGCCTGCACCCTCTCCAATCTGGGACCCCTCGAAGGATGTGCTACTGCCGGTTTACAGGGATCGGGCCTAAACCGGCAGTCAGACATCCCTCTCACAATACGGGACTGCTGGCTCCTAACCACTCACCTGCCTGCCTGCCTGACTGCCCCTAACCACTCTTCCTGCCGGCCTGCTCGCCCCCAACTGCCCCCCTGCTGGCCTGCTCACTCCAAATTGCCCCCCCTGCTGTCCTGATCACCTCCAACTGACCCCCACTGATGGCCTGCTCGCCCCCAACTGGCCCCCCTGCTGGTCTGCTTACCCCCAACGGCCCCGCCCCCATCAGCCTGATGACCCACAACTACCGTCCTATCCTGGCCTGATCACCCACAACTGCCCTACCTTCTTGGCCTCTAACCGCCTCTACCTCAGCCCTGCCACCATGGCTTTGTCCAGAAAAACGTCTAGAAGGTCTCCTGGAAGGTCTCCCAATCTAATTAGCATATTACCCTTTTATTAGTATAGATAGAGGCCTGGTGCATGGGTGGGGGCTGGCTGGTTTGCCCTGAAGTGTGTCCTGGATCAGGGTGGGGGTCCTGTTGGGGTGCCTGGCCAGCCTGGGTGAGGGGCTGATGGCCATTTTCAGGCTGGCCATGCCCCCCGGTGACCCAAGCTCCCAGCCTCTCCTTTTTTTTTTTTCTTTTTCTTTTTCTTTTTTTTCAGTGCCTCCTTAAGCAGAGGCTAGGGCGGGCTGGAAGCAGGTATCTAGGATTTATTTATCTTCTGTAATTGAAACTTTGTAGCCTTGAGCGGAGCCCAGGGCCGGCCAGGGCAGGTGGGAAGCTTGGCTTCCTCCATCGCCAGGGGCAACCCAAGCCTCCTGCTTGCTTCAGCTCCATGGCCGCCGCCATCTTAGTTGTGTTAATTTTCATACTCGCTCCTGATTGGCTGGTGGGTGTAGCAGAGTGATGGTTAATTTGCATGTTTCTCTTTTATTAGTGTAGATGAGTTAGTAGCCATGTAAATTTCTAGGAATAAAAGACTATTTAGTAAACTTTGGTACAATCATATATTATATGGATGTACCATAGAAAAAAGATTTGAAGAAAATGTACCAGAATGTTAACAGTTCTTAGAGATTGTATGTGGTTTTTATTGTATTCTAAAATAAACATATTAGTTATATAATCGGGGAGGGGAGGGCAATAGATGTTAGTTAAGGAGATTAAATTTTTGAACCCACATATCAATTTTTGATTAATGTTAAACCTAGCACTATGCACAGCATCTGTCAGTGTACTTCTTAAGTTCCTTGGATTCTTCCTCATTGCTGATTTTCAGTTCATTTGAATTAACATATTCTTTTATTGACAATATAGGGAAACATTTTTAATAAAAGAAAAGATTCCCACGTGGTTAGTAACTTGGACCATAGATGGTAGTTGTTCCAGTTTCCTTTCAGTCGTTTAAAAACTATAAAATTTGACAAGAATTTCTTTTCTTTACCTTTCTTTTTCTTTCCTTTTCTTTTGCAGCCTCTTGTCATTTTTCCTTTGCTTTTTTTTTGCTACCTGTCCCCAAAATTCATTTTACTATCCACCACATATATCCTTCCATGTTCTTATGATAATCTACAAACATACATCTCTTTCCACATACCCCCACACACAAACTATGTATATATACACTGAGTGGCCAGATTATTATGACCACCTCATGTCTGTAGGCAAATTAGCTATAATTTCCCTCTGAGGTTACTAGAGGGCCAGATCATTATAAACGTCTGAATAGCACAACATACCTAAGTATCATTGCTGATCAAGTTCATCCTATCATGTTGATGGCGTATCCCAATGGATATGGCTTCTTCCAACAAGACAATGCGCCATGCCACGGTGCTCGTATTGTGCAGGAGTGGTTTCAGGAACATGAGGGAGACTTTACCTTGCTTAGGTGGCCCCCACAATCACCAGATCTCAATCCAATTGAGCATTTGTGGGACGAAGTTAAAAGAGCCATCAGGCAGCTGGTTCCACAACCATCAAATCTCACAGAACTGGACAGTGCTATTCATCAGGCATGGTGTCAGATTCCTCGCATCTCCTTTCAACATCTCGTGGAATCAATGCCAAGAAGAATTGCCGCAGTATAGAAGGCAAAAGATGGCCCAACGAAGTAGTGGTGGGGTGGTCATAATAATCTGGCCACTCAGTGTATATTTATACATACTAGTTCATACAAATATACATGAGAGGTTTCGTGATTGTTTTATAAGATTATGATCTTGCCAAACCGGTTTGGCTCAGTGGATAGAGCATCGGCCTGTGGACTGAAAGGTCCCAGGTTCGATTCCGGTCAAGGGCATGTACCTTGGTTGTGGGCACATCCCCAGTAGGAGGTGTGCAGGAGGCAGCTGGTCAATGTTTCTCTCTCTCATCGATGTTTCTAACTCTCTATCCCTCTCCCTTCCTCTCTGTTAAAAATCAATAAAATATATTTTAAAAAAAAAAGATTATGATCTTAACATGTACAATGTTTGCTTCTTTTTTAGCCATTCAGAAGTTATTTCAGTCATGGAATGATCTCTAGCCATATCACTGAAAACAGGTAAGGTTCTTGGGAAAGAAAGGTGAATGGTAATAGAAAAAATGGGGTTGACAAAGGGTGGAGGTGGAGGAGCATCTGAGTCTAGAAGCTAGAATTATGAAAATATGAGTTGACTTTAGTCATCACAGGGTAAAAAATCCATATTCTGTAAAATTGTTTCACTGCTTTTGTATTTTTGTATTTTTTTAAATGATTTCAGAGAGGAATGGAGAGACACAGAGAGAGAGAAATATCAATAACATCAATTGGCTGTCTCCTGCATGCCCTCTACTGGGGATCGAGCCTGCAACCCAGGCATATGCCCTCACTGGGAATTGAACCCTGACTTCCTGGTTCTTGGGTCAACGCTCAACCACTGAGCCACATCAGCCTGACAGTATTTTAAAAAATATAGTTTTATTGTGAACTAGCTTTTAGAACATTGTAGCTTGCTGAAACCTAAAGAAAGGAATTTTTTATTCCATCCCAGCCCAGGAAAGCTAGAGGAAACAGAATGTGCAAGGGCTGGGCAGTGGCTTGTAGGGAATAAGTGACATCATCCAGTCATAAAGGTCCTGCTCCAGGAAAACATGGGAGCTATGAGGGTACATATGCATTTGTTTTCTTTGATGTGTTTCCTTCAGCACCACTCTTGTCATGATAATCAGGAGGGGATAGTTCCTCTGATGGATAAATGAGAATAGATCTTTCCTGTCTTTTCTTCCCCAATTCCAATCCAGTCTGATAGTGAGACAAATTACCCTGGCTGGGGTTCAGTCATCTTTTTCTGCCCAAAGTGTCACCTAGCTTGAATTAAGCTTCAGAAGAAAAATCAGTCATGTTTACTTTTAAGAGTCCTGTTGGCCTGAAGCTTAAGGAAGTATTTTTAAGAGTAATGAAAAGAAATGCAAAGAATTTTCCACATGATATACACTAAGAGCAATTTAAGGAAAGCTTAGATGATAGAGGAAACTCTCAATCTGTTTTAGCTATTATGACAAAAATACCATAAACTGGGTGGCTTATACACAAACAAAAACACATGTATTTCTCACAGTTCTGGAGGCTGGGACGTCTTTGATCATGGTGCTGGCAGATTCAGTGTCTGGTGAGGACCCACTTTCTCATAGATGGCTGTTGTTGATCTGTAACCTCACATGGTAGAAAAGGCTAGGAATCTCTCTGGAACCTCTTTTATAAGAGCCTCTTCTATAATCCCTTTAATGAGGGATCCATTCTTAGGAGCTAATTACCTCCCCTACGTCCTGCTTCCTAATACCATCACTTTGGGGGTGAGAATTTTAACATATGAATTTATGGGGACACAAACATTTGGCCCATAGAAGAACTATGTTTTAAAAATAACCTTTCGTCATTCAATATTTATTGAGAACATATGAATAATAAGAGATACATGGTTAAAAAATAAAACAGACATGGTCTCTGTCCTCATGGAATGTATAGTGTGGTGGAGAAAGAAGACATTAGACAAGCAACCTCACAAAGAAATATATAATTACAGCCCTAGCTGGTTTGACTCAGTGGATAGAGCCGTGGCCTGCGGACTGAAGGGTTTGATTCTGGTCAAGGGCACATGCCCAGGTTGTGGGCTCGATCCCCAGTAGAGGGTGTGCAAGAGGCAGCCAATCGGTGATTCTCTCTCATCACTGATGTTTCTATCTCTCTCCCTCTCTCTTCCTCTCTGAAATCAATAAAAAAATATATTTTAAAAAAGAAATATATAATTACAAACTCTGCTTGGTGCTATGAAAGGAAAAAGAGCATGGTACTATGATGACCATAACTAGAGAGTGTGACCTTTGGGAGAAGATCTGAATGATGAGTAAAGACAATTGAGAGAAGAGAGAAAAGCAGTGGTCCTGAGATGGGAACATAAGGAACATAAGAGAAGATGAGTTTGGCTGGAGTATGGGAGTTGGGGCAGAGTGCCTTTACATAGACCTAAAGAAGTTGGCCAGGATAGGCCATGCAAGTTTTTGTTGGTCATGTGAAAGGTTTCACCCTTTCTTCTGAAAATAACATAAAGGCTTTGCATGTTTTAAAGATCATTCTCACTGCAATGTAGAGAATAGGCTATAGGAGGGTGAGAGTGGAAGCAGGGAAACTACGTGGAAGCATTGCAGTTGTCCAGGGAAGAAACAATGGCAGCATGGTCTAGGCTTGTGGCCATGTAGGTGGAGGGAAATGGAAATGGTGAATTTGTGTTGTTGATTGGGTTTAGAGGTGAGGGAGCAGGAGAAGTCAAGGAGGCCTCTCAGGTCTGGCTCAGCCTCTGGATAGATGATGGTGCTATTTACTTACTGCCACTCTAGCCCTAATAGACAGCCATTTGTTCTCTTTGGTAATCACTCCACACAAGAACTGGAAGGTGGGGGTGGATCATGAGAGAGGAGAAGAGGGAGCAAACAGCTGAAGGTAAAACTCTTAGGAATATGCAGAGGCCAGGTAGAGGAGGAGGAGGACTGATGAAGGAGATTGAGAAGCAACAGCTTTTATAGGGGGGTGAGGGGGGATGTCAGGTGCTTCTAAGAGACCAAGAAAGGGCAGACTAACAACTGTCCATTAGGTTTGCAGTATGCTGCATGAAAGGCATTTGGTGACTTTTGCAAGAGCAATTTGAATTAATTGACTAAGGGGTGCCAACTGAAGTGGGTTGAGAAGTGAGTAGAAATTGAAAACAAAACAAAACAAAAATGCACACACAAAAAAGACCAATCTAGCCAAGAGAGGAGGGAAGAAGGCACTGGGTACAGGGGCAGATAGGTGTGATGGTAAGAAAACTTGCAACCCTACTCTCCTCCTTCCCTCCTGAAAGTTACTCAGGAATTGCTAAGGGCTCTATTGTAGTCAGTCTGCAGTCTGAGTATCACAACTGCTATCATTCTCTAAAATTTATATTTCTATTAAAATGCTATTTTATAAAACTGGGATTTTGCTCCATCACTGCAAATTTATTGAACTTTGTCATCAAGAAGTAGAACAAGCCCCACCAGTGTGGCTCAGTGGTTGAGCAAAGACCTATGAACGAGAAGGTCACTGTTCGATTCCCAGTCAGGGCACATGCCTGGGTTACAGGCTTGATCCCCAGTAGGGAGCGGACAGGAGGCAGCCAATCAATGATTCTCTCTCATCATTGATGTTTCTATCTCTCTCTCACTCTCCTTTCCTCTCTGAAATCAATAAAAATATTTTTTTAAAGAGGAAGTAGAACAAGCTGAAAATAAAAACCTGGCTTGGGTTTAGTTATGTCCCTAAATGACTAATTTGAATGCATCAGTAGGAGGAGTCTGTGACATCTGGCATCCCTTCCCAACTAGCAAGGAGCATTAGGTGGATGATAACTGACCACTTTGCTGAGACTGCATAATGCCACTTAGAAAAGCCCGAGAATTCACTCACTGGGAAGGTGCCCAAGCCAGGAGTCTTTTCTAATCACATGTTTTTAATTTGCCCCTCTAGCCCTAATAGACAACCATTTGTTCTCTTTGGTAATCACTCCACACGAGAAAACCTGAACACTGGCAGCTTTAACTTCCCCTCTGAAGGGCACCTGGTACGCAACACTGGTCCCAGTGGGAGCTTTGCCAAACACATGGTGAGTGGCTTGACTGCCTGATAATTTGATAAAAGGAACATTTTATGTGAGTGTGTTGACTTAACCTTGAACGTGAAGTTGGAGTGAAAAGAAGTGATTTGAAACTGACTATCTGTATATGTAAAAAGCCAGCCACTGGATGCTATAACGACCAGAACGATTGGTCACTATGACGCCACTTCGGCCAGCAAACCAGCCCAATCTGGGGATGGGGCCAGCCGGCCAATTCCCGCAGCCCCTCCTTGCAGCTGCCCCACCCCTGATTGGCCTCTCCCACCCCAATTGGCCCGCAGCCCCTCCCCCCGGCTGTCCCCACCCCTGATTGCCCCCCCCCCTACCCCAATAGGGGGCAGGGGTCACCAGCCAATCTCCTGCAGCCCCTCCCCCTGGCCAGCCCCACCCCTGATCGCCCCCCCACCCCATAGGGTGTAGGGCTGGCTAGCCAACCTCCTTCAGTCCCATGGAGAGAGCTAGCCAGCCAACCTCCCACCATCTACCTCCTCCAACAGGCCAGACCTCGAACTGCTCCAATTGGAGCGGGACACCACCCGTGCATGACTTTGTGACTGAGTACCAGGGTTATACAAGGGTAGTTATTTGATAGCATCATATTTAATATTTCGAATCACCGGATAGGAATATTCCACGTACCCGAGCCGTTAAAGTAGGATTATAAGAATCATCACATGACTAGAATGCTTAATTTGCTTCGAAATAG
>NW_005871226.1:693392-745872 GCF_000147115.1 Myotis lucifugus | reverse complement strand
GACGTCTTTGATCATGGTGCTGGCAGATTCAGTGTCTGGTGAGGACCCACTTTCTCATAGATGGCTGTTGTTGATCTGTAACCTCACATGGTAGAAAAGGCTAGGAATCTCTCTGGAACCTCTTTTATAAGAGCCTCTTCTATAATCCCTTTAATGAGGGATCCATTCTTAGGAGCTAATTACCTCCCCTACGTCCTGCTTCCTAATACCATCACTTTGGGGGTGAGAATTTTAACATATGAATTTATGGGGACACAAACATTTGGCCCATAGAAGAACTATGTTTTAAAAATAACCTTTCGTCATTCAATATTTATTGAGAACATATGAATAATAAGAGATACATGGTTAAAAAATAAAACAGACATGGTCTCTGTCCTCATGGAATGTATAGTGTGGTGGAGAAAGAAGACATTAGACAAGCAACCTCACAAAGAAATATATAATTACAGCCCTAGCTGGTTTGACTCAGTGGATAGAGCCGTGGCCTGCGGACTGAAGGGTTTGATTCTGGTCAAGGGCACATGCCCAGGTTGTGGGCTCGATCCCCAGTAGAGGGTGTGCAAGAGGCAGCCAATCGGTGATTCTCTCTCATCACTGATGTTTCTATCTCTCTCCCTCTCTCTTCCTCTCTGAAATCAATAAAAAAATATATTTTAAAAAAGAAATATATAATTACAAACACTGCTTGGTGCTATGAAAGGAAAAAGAGCATGGTACTATGATGACCATAACTGGAGAGTGTGACCTTTGGGAGAAGATCTGAATGATGAGATATTTGCCTTTGATGGTATATTGTCAGCTACGTTCTTTTAAGGGAAGCAGACTGAAATGTGAGACTCTAATGATTATAAATCTGTGCTATTATAATGGAATTTTAAATATTTTCAGAATATTTCTGACAATCAAGAAAGCTGGGAAGTAGGCACTATTATTTTTAAATTAGAATTTGGAGAACATGAGACCCAATTACCTCTGGGCTGAGACTCCAGATATGTCTCCAAGCCAGTAGGGGACAAGGCCACATGAATGGGCATGCTCTCAGGATCTTGCTGCTTTGTAAAGGGAGGGTGCACACTGTCTAAGGAGGCGTTCTTATGGAAACCCAAAGACAACAGGGAAGACAAATACAATGACACTAGAGGAACTTGAAGCCCCTGGCAACTGCAGCTATAGAAAACATTAAACACAACAACCCAACTCCCTGTCAGATCAACATAAATCCTTACATTAAAGCCTATTTACCTCAGTTCCTGCTACCTGATACGCCATGTCTGGCCATTTTTTCTTCTTCTTCTTCTAAGTTGTGAATTCATTAGCACCACGGGCTGACTGAGTACCCTATAGCCACCTCAGAATATTGCTAAGGTTAAAAAAAGACACACACTCACACAAGGTACCTTGGAAAAACAACGTTTAAAGGTGATCTTTTCCCCTTTGCCTTTAAAAAAATAAATCAGCTGTTGATCAAATAAAAATGATTGCCATTAACTAATACACTTTTTGTTTCTCTAGTCATACACACCTAAATCCCTGCTCCTTTTTTACTTTTACTTTTTTCTGACATCCAGGTGGTACAGTGCGTCTCACCAAAGGGACCCCTTGCTTGTTCAAGAACATACTTTTTTGGAGCTACTCATGTTCCTTACTTGGGTAAGTGCATATAAGTTGTCTTCTCATCAACTTAATGAATAGTTCCTCCCATGAACCAGAAGTGGACTCATGATTTACTGCTTTGCTCAGAAGCTCATGATGCCCAATTTGTAGCCCTCCAAACTCTCTCTCTGATTGCAAATGGAGGGTTGATGTGCTTAACACATTTCTTGCAGGATGTATTTCAGGAGAAAAAACTATTAACTCAACATATATCAGGTCTAACCATGTGTAAGACCAGGTGCTCAGTGTCAGAGAAAAGGCAAAGATGAGTAAGTCCTAGGTGGAGGTAACAGGAGGTGTGGGCTGCATTGGGAGTTTGGATGACTCAGCCAGGTGCCCACCTAGCTCTTTTTATGAGGAAAGTGAAGAAAGACCATGGTGGAAAGATACCCAGGATCTAAGAACATTGACAGAAGCAAGGGATCCATGTTGTGGGTCCATCCAGAAAGCTGACTAGGGCTGCCCATCTTTCTGGGGTAACCAGAAGCTGTAGATATCCAAAAAGACAATGAGAAGAACCTCTAGAACAGTGGTTCCCAACATGGGGCACATGCCCCACAGGGGGAGCAATTTGATTTTTAAGGGGGGAAATTCAAGGATGAGTTATTAACATGAATTTTTTGCATTTCTTATGGTTCTAGGGGCCTCATATACAGTATATAAATATATATTGTGACATATATTGTGGCATTTCAGTTCTTTATTATATGTTTGGAACTTTATTTGCTATTTTGTCATATCATTTCATATTATTATTTTTTTAATCAATTCCTTAGTGATTTCTTCCTCAGTACTACACCTGTCCTTTCGTTCTTTTATTTTTCTCTTTCATGGATGCCATGTTCTTTGGAAGCTTGTATAGACCAAGTTAATCGGCTTTTAGGCTTCCTCCACGTGAATAGGAGTTCTAATAAGAATTATATGTCACAGGGGGCATCAGGATTTTAGACATGCTTCAGTGGGGCATGGCCAAAAAAAGGTTGGGAACCACTGCTCTAGAATTAATGAGGACCTCAGCACTGCTCCACAGTACATCAGAAACCAGGTTTTCTCCTTGATGTTGTTATATGAGCCAGGAAACTCTGAAAGAAGCATGACTTAGGTCGGATAATTAAGGAAATTAATAGGCAGAACTGAACCTCTTACTTATACCTTCTACTTTTAAAAAATTAAAATAAAAGCAAAAAAATTTCCAGAGCCTAAGATTCTGTATCTTCTTTGGGGTTTAGTAGTGATGCTGAATGGGCTGTCAAAGTCATTGTCTGGAGTGAAGTCCAGGAGGATACTGAGAAAAGCTAGGTTTCGCCGTCGTTTCTGCTCATACAATATTTAACTTAAAGGGGGGAAAAGTAGTCCTTGACATCTCTTTTGAATTAAATTAAGAAATTCTAGCTTCCTTGTGAAATGTTTTCATCTCCTGTGATCTTATCCCATTCTTATTAGATCCTCTTTCACAGGTGATGACAACAAGCTGCCCAAGAAAACTGAACAAATGTAAGTCTTCATTTCTATTTTATTTTTTATTTTTCAAAGTTGAGTTACTCAGAAGTTGGACTGTCCTGTCTACCTCCTTTTGAGATCAGCAGTGGGTAGGACATCTGCTTTATGAGGTGAGCAGAGCTGTATAATTTCCCCGGAGGTACCCAGCCCCTATCAGCTGGGAGTGTAGGCTGGAGACCCTGCCAACTTTGCCATCTGCTGCTGCTCTCCAAAACTCAGAGGCTTTCTACCTGCACATCTATGCATTTAAATGGCATAACTCTTCTTTTTTTTTTTTTACAGAGAGGAAGGGAGAGGGATAGAGAGTTAGAAGCATCGATGAGAGAGGAACATCGATCAGCTGCCTCCTGCACACTCCCCACTGGGGATGTGCCTGCAACCAAGGTACATGCCCTTGACCGGAATCGAACCCGGGACCCTTGAGTCCACAGGCCGACGCTCTATCCGCTGAGCCAAACTGGTCAGGGCCGGCATAACTCTTCTTAATATGTTTTCTGCATGGTGCATTTTTTTATTGGGGCTTTCCTAAAAATAAAACATCCTGAAACCCATTGGGAGAATCTATATGAAACCCCCTCTGGTCTGAGAAGTGTTTACTCTGGGTTTGACACTTAGATTTACGAAACAGAATTCAAGTCTGAACTCAGGCTATGCAGCCTTAGAAAGGTCCTAGTGTTGACTTCCCCCCCCCCCGCCACACACACATATAGTAGGAAATCAAAAACGGGAAATTAACTCATAATTCTTGTATTAGTCTACTTGGGCTGCCATAACAAAACATCACAGATTGGGTGGCTTGAACACACAGAACTTGTTTTCTCACAATTCTGGAGGCTGGAAGTCCAAGATTCAGGAGCCAACTGGGTTGGTTTCTGGTGAGGCCTCTCTTCTTGAGTTGCTTTATCACGTGGCCTTTCCTCTGATCATGTGAAGAGAGAGAAAAAGATCTGGTGTCTCTTCTTTTTAGAAGGTAATATAATCACACTACAGAAAATTTGGAAAAAAGAAAATAAGATCCTCCATAATTTTTCCTTTTTGTCACTACACAATAGTATCTTAATGTATCTTTTTCTGGATTTTTAAAAAATTATACATTTAGGTTTTGTATAGTGGTAATTATGGTGTTTGTGCATTTTTTTGTGTGTGGGGTTTTTCTTTATCAATAAGTCAACCACATTCTGATAGGTTGGTGGGTATGTATAGTCTTGCTTTGTATCTGCTTGTGCTTCTGTGCCAGCTGTACTTAGCTATTGCACTGGGTCCTCATTCTGGACTCTTAGACATTTCGCCTAATCCATATCCATTGATACCCAGCTTCATGGACAGGTATCGAGGGGTGCTTGGGCGCACATCAGGGGACTGGTGGAACTTGGGCCTTGTGGCGTCCCAATAATGGCAACAGCAGCATGATCCAGGCACAGAGCAGGCCCTTCCCTTGTCATGGGTCCCAGACCTCCCATCCAGGCCATGTTAGTAGTTCAGTGGCTTTGTATTGAGCTTTTGTCTGAGGGCCAAACAGGGGGAGGCCTGATCAATGTTAGTACTGAATGATGATTGAATCAAGCTGGGTTGGAGAGGGAGGAAGGTCATCTTTCTATATCTTTGGTGTTGGCCTCTATAAAGCTTCATCCTTAGTGTTGAAGTGTGGAGGATTCTGGTTTTCCCTAGAAGTGGCCAAGTTCATGGCAGTATCCCTACTGGACCCCTTCCTACCAGGACATACCCCTCTGACGTCACCTCACCACAGTCGTCAGGATATGACTCTTGGAGCCGTCACTTTGTTATGTGTACTTTTTCTGTCCCTTTTCCTTCTACCCAACTCAAATCTCTTACCTACAATGTGGAGGCGTGGTGAAGGAGCCATGGAGGAAATTGGCAGTGTGAGATGGCATGTGGGAAAGCACCAGGCTGAGAGCATCTGCATCTGTCATTAACTTTCTGTGTCCTAGGACAACTTATTCCACCTCCAAAGGCCTACTTGCTTCTTCTGTAAGATGAGAGCATTAGACCAGATCATTTCTGTGTTCATTCCTCCTTTCAAACTCCTGTCGCCTTCCTTTACCTGTTTCAAAGGCTTAAAAATAGACATATTCTTAGGGAAGGCCTTGTAACTTCTTTGCTAGCCACCTCCCTTGCCTTTCAGGGCCTTGAGGATGAGCCTCTTTTCTCTGTAATTATCCTAATGAGATTCTGGGTCTCCTTCCTCTGAAGCAGTGGCTCTCAACCAGGGACAATTTAACTGTATCACTCCCACCAGCCCCCCGCCCCACCAGGACGTTTGGCAGTGTCTGGAGAATTATCTGTCCCAAAATGCTGAGATTGAGAAACCCTGCCTAAAGACAGCCAGACTTACATTTTCTGGGGACATTGGTAGCAGTCCAAGTCTGGCAAAGACTTTGGGAAGTGAGAAATCAAAGAAAGAGCAAGATTGGTGAAGGGGTGCTTTAGGTAGGGACTGCTCCCCCTCAGAAGCATTCTGTAGTTTCTAGATCAGGTAAGCTGCCTAGAAAGTGGTCTGTAACTGTTCATTTGAATTGAAGTGGAGCTCATCTTCTCCCCAGAACAACCTCTCTTGCCCCCTGAGGTCTCCCACCCTGAGGTTCCAGTAGCAGCCAGCCTTTAGCAATCCTGGGGAGAGGACATGCAGTGTGGTGCAGTTGGTCCCTGGAAAAGCAGCAAGTCTGGATCATTACACTGAAGGGATTCAGGGTCCTTGGGCAGCTGCTCCTGCAAGTGGAGGGGTCATGGAGCCCACATACTTTTCTTCTGTTAGTTACAAACAGGAAAAGTTGGTGTTTTGAGCAAAATTAATGACAGCTGGCTTTTCTTATAATTTAACAGAGAAAAGTATAAATCAGATGGGGCACATGGCTTTTAAAAGGTTTAGAAACCAGTGGGTTCCAATTTTTCACTTCTCATTCTGTTTAAAAATCAGTCCCTTAGGGAATGTCATTTTTGTGCATGCAGCTTTTGATGAAACCTTGTAATGCTGTTAGTTAACCCATGTTTTTTTGTTTTAAAAGTAGGCTCTTGTCACAGGTATATGCTGCTGTTATTGAGGCTGTTTTGGCTGGCATTGCATGTTATGCTAAAACTTCCAGTCTAACAAAGGTAATTTAAATACCATATTTCTCTTTCCTTAGAAGTTATTTTAATGTGAGACTTCCTATCCATCTGGGTGGGCGTCGTTCAGTTTGGTTTTGGACACTTTGTAGTACTCGGTTTTGTGTGAGCTTGGGCCTCTGTGGAGCTGGCACCAGACAGAGACGCGTTGAAAGTGCTGAGCTTGTGCTGCCTGCACTGCCTTGACCAAGCTGCCCTTGTCATGAATGACAACTAATCACTTCTTTGTAGATATCTGGTTGTGTTAAAGAAAAACCATTCTATAGCATATTACTTTACTTAATAGTTTAATAGTTTTTTAAAGTTTTTTTAAAAGTATATATATAATCTTATTCTACTGTGAATTTTAATAAAATTAGGTAAGTTTATTTTGAGCTACATAGTTTAATTTCCTATAATTCAGTGTAACTAAAGATTAGAAAATCTGACTTGCCTTTCCTAGACAAGCACACGTGCTCTCGTGCTCTGACCGTTATCTTCCTTGCTGTTTTGCGGTTAACCTGCCCTGCTGAGTTGGATTCCTATATCTGACCCAGTCAGGAGATGAGAAGAGTCGGCTTGATGCCTCCCAATGCCAATAGGACCTTTCCTGAAAGAAGCCATTTGACCTTGGAAAGGTTGTGTATGATGTAGATAGCAGAGAGACTGTAGCATAGTCACCAGCTCCTTGCCATCTCCCTCCTCAGTCAACTTGAATCCCTCGTACTGACTTGGGTTTGGTGCAGACCTCAGTTCTCACACCTTTGTTTTTTAACTAATCTTTTGTAACTCTAGGTATTTGAATCTTCTTAGCGTTGGGCACAGAATCTCTGAGGGCAGGAATCCCTCCCCTAGGGCCAGGGGAGAGGGGAGAAAAAGCACATTTCCAGACCTCACAATGGCACCATCTCAGCTGATTACAGCTCCCCAGGAGTTCAGGTTCCAGTGCCCACCTGCCTGAATGGAGTGTTTCCTGTGAACCCAGCCTGAAGAAAGCTGACACCAGTTCCCCCTAACATGGTGTTTTACTTTAATCTATTGATGTTTATAAAATAGTCACGTAGATGGGAGGGGCACAGCCTTGTCCTGGCCAAATGTTAGAAGGGCTCTTTCTTTCAGTGATGTCTATGTTTTCCTGCTGTGAGAGCTAATTGTTTCTGGTTTTTATTGATTTTATAGGCCAAGGAAGTAGCTGAGCAGACCATGGGATCTAAGTTAGATTCCTTTGAGTTGATGCAGTTTAAGGCAGCCCTACGGTAAGCAAGGCTGATACTTTCTATAAGGAATTTTTTTAAATGTCTGTGTTATAAAGACCCGAAGGAGTGATCAGAGCTTTGAGAGGCCAAGAAGCCAAAGAAGGAGGAACTACATGAGAAAGCATGTCCTGACACTGGAATAGGAGGCAGATCAGTACTGGAACCATTGGAGACATGACAAACCTAGTTCAGAGGTTAGAAAGGTAAAGCTGGGAACAGGAGTGGTGAGGTATGTTAGGGTCAGGGTCCTGGGCATGTGAAGACACTCACTGCTTTATCTACCTCTCAGATGTAGAAACCCTGAGCCTGGCTATGTCCCGGGATCTAGACACTCTGGGAATTTGGCTTCCTTGGCAGTCTTCCATCACACATCTCCTGGCACATCACATTGGATCTATGTATAGCTCAGTCAGCTTAACCCACTGTCCCATATGAGGAACACTTTTTTAAAAAAAACCTTTTTTATTGATTTTGAGAGAGGAAAGGAGAGGGAGATACATCAGTCAGCTGCCTTCTGCATGCCCCCTACCAGGGATCGAGCCCACATCCCAGGCATGTACCCTGACTGGGAATCGAACCAGCAATCTTTTGGTATATGGGAAAATACCCAGCCACTGAGCAATACTGGCCACGGCCATCTAAGTACACTTCTAACAAAGGAATCAAAAGACACTGATATTGGGGAGTTTCTTTAAGAACACTTTTGATATGTGCCCTGTGGTGCCTCAGCTCCATACATGTCTCACATTTTCTTTAAAAAAATTTTTTTTTAATCCTTACCTGAGGATATGTTTTTATTTGATTTTTTTTAAAGAGAGGAAGAGGGAGAGAGAAACATTGATGTGAGAGAGAAGCATCGATCAGTTGCCTCCCGTACGTGCCCTGACTGGGAATTGAACCCACAACCTTTTGGTGTACAGGACAACGCTTCAACCAACTGAGCCTCCCAGCCAGGGCATGCCTTGCATTTTCTTACATCTAGAGTCCTGGGTAGTGAGAAGGAACACTAAGAAAGATAAGTCGCCGTAACCGGCTTGGCTCAGTGGATAGAGTGTCGGCCTACGGACTGAAAGGTCCCAGGTTCGATTCCGGTCAAGGGCATGTACCTTGGTTGCGGGCACATCCCCAGTAGGGGGTGTGCAGGAGGCAGCTGATCGATGTTTCTCTCTCATCGATGTTTCTAACTCCCTATCCCTCTCCCTTCCTCTCTGTAAAAAATCAATAAAATATATTTTTTAAAAAAAGAAAGAAAGAAAGATAAGTCAGTCAATTGATCTGACAAGAAAAATTCTATTTCTGCACTTCCAGGAGTGGAAGAAAGAACCAGGTCCTTTGGTGCAAGGTTTTAGGCTTATTCAGGTCTCCTTTTCTCTGGTCCTCTGAGTCTTATAACTCTGGCCATGAGAGGGAAGGGAGACAGGAAGTTTGTTCCCTTAAGGCCTTGCACTGGCCTGGACTACCTTTTCCTGGTAGCCTACGTTTGAGGAAGCTCATTTGCTTTCCAGCTGTGTGGGCTTGGACAATATAAGGAGCTCTGTGCATCTGTTTCCTCATCTTCAGTGTGATTGGGTGTGTACATTTTAGCTGCTGTTGCAGTGGAGCCTTCTCTGTATCATCAACGTGGCTAACATAGTCATTCCATTCCTCCTTTCCTCAGGGCCTTGCCTAAGTCACTCAGCCTTTCCAGGCCAGGCCACCTCTCAATCTCTAGGCCTGAGTGTACCACTCTATCTGGAGAAGGAACAAGGAGAGAACACCAGGCAATGGGAGGAGAGTCTTCCAGGGCCAGTCCCTTAGAGCCCCACTCCCTTCCCTCCACAAGGTCATTTCACCGAGGATCCTCGAACTGCATCAGGTTCAAGGGTCCTCAGTGAAATGCAAATCATCTCCTGAGAGGAACATGGGACCTGGCCTTTGCTTAGACACCAAGCAGGGATGGCATCTTGACCCAAAAGTGGTGAAAGAGGAGGAGGTTCAGGACAGCATGGCAGGAGCCCTCAGGTCAGTAGAAGGTCACTCACAGACTGCAGTGGACAACAGTCCTGTCACATGGTTCTCTCCTGCTCCATCCAAGACAGCCCTGAGAATCTTCACAGAGGCAGGGCCATGACAGGAGTTAGATGCTGGCCCCACACTTGGCCATTGTGCTGGGAGGGCCCTGCACAGGTGCACTGCAGCAGCTGGTGTCTGGGGTGGGCTCCAGCCCAGGGGTCAGCAAGAGCCTACTGACTTGTTTTGTTTTGTTTTGGGTCTACAGCTCCAAGATGGCTTTTCATATACATGCTGTGAATAATCAGGGAAGGTAAGTATATGTTTGTGGTGCATCCCTATTTGGGCAAGTTTTAGAAGCAAAAAGAGAATAAAGGCTAACTTGTGACTGCTGTTGTGGGTTTTCTTCTCACAGTTCCACACCTGGCAGTGGCATCACTCCAGGGTTAGGCCCGGGGCTGGCTGTGGTCAGCTGAGACCCTGTGCCCTGAGTGCTTCCTACTGAAACACTGAGGGATGGAGGCTGGGATGGACCCATTTCTCTCCAAGTGGCCTACATTCTAATTGTGCATATATGTAACCCAGTGTTTTTGAAAATCCCTGAGAAAAATCTGGGTCTGTAGGTTGCTGCTAAGTTGAAAAAAAGAGAGCATTGTAAATGTTCAGTGTCTCTCCCATTTCTTTCCTTTTCTAGAATCGTGCCTCTGGACAGTGAAGATAGCTTATACTTTGTGAAGACGGTAAGAGCTCTAACAGGTCAGCTGGCCGGGAATGGTCTAGAGAGGGACATCTACAAGGGGTGAGGTAGAAGTGGGTGGGAGTCTTAGGCAGCCCATCCCTTCCCTGAGGAAACTGTTCTACTCTCAGAACTGTTCCAGCTGCCGCAGTGGTGAGTCTGTGCTTTCTGAGGGTGCCCAGGCAGCTGTGCCTGGCCCACCACGTCCACCCTCCCATACCTAGGTTCCCTCGGGTCCAGAGTTTGAGCTAGGGGCTAAGACTTCCTAAGGTCCGGAAGGCTTCCTCCAATTGGCTGAGATTGTTCTGCCCTCAGGTGGAAATGTGAGCTGAGAACAAACCTGCCTCAACATAGACCGAGGAGTTTTCATTGGCTTCAAACTGTTCCAAGGCCTGTGTTAATACCCTTAACAGGGGCCTGTGAAATGAAACAAGAACAAACAAAGAAACCAGGGTCCTGACTCTCTAGAGAAGTGAGAGGGTCAGAGCAGAGCTTTCCTACCCATGTGCTGGGGGCACACTGATAGGCCAGGGGAATGGTTTAATGATACAAAAATATTGGTCCTTGGCTGGGCTGCTGTGGCCTAGGGGAGCCAAAGTTTCTAGACTAGTTGCTCCCAGTTACAGGCTAAGTCCTCCATTTACCCCAGTGCATCCTGATGAGAAGATTGGCAAGCAATTCATGAGAGGATGGTGGACATGCAGCCAAGATTCTGGTTGTAATACATATGGGTACAAGTTATACCTTGAGTCTGTTCTACAGCTACTGCTTGAACCTTAATTCCAATGAGCTTTTTGGTCACCTGGAACTAGGTGGGCAGCTGTGGATGAGTTTATGTAAATGCACGCCCACCACTATCACCAGGAGAAACACAGTAGTGTTATCTCATCTACAGAGAGTAGTACAACAAGGGTAATTTTTTAAAGTTGCCAGTAATTTCTGTTTTTAAAGTGTAGCTGCTCCTTTGTACATGTCAACATTTTGTGTCAATGTTCTTTTAGAACTAATTGAGACTTTTTCATGACATCATCAGGATGCTGGAAAATGCTTTCTGATATTTGGGTGATAGTACTTTATCTCCTTGCTAGACTTTAAACTCCTTGACTTCTCTTTTAGACTGGTGCAAGGCTCTGGAAGATGCTTTGCACAGGAACAGGTGGTTAGAAGTCCAGTAGAATCATACTGTTATGTTCAGTGTGCTTTCCACAGCAGCTAATGAAATAGGAAAGAAGAGATGGGAAGTTGGTGCTTTCCGTCCAAATCCTGTCCTCCCTTCCAGGCTGGGAGGAAGTTCTGCCTCCTCTCCAAGCTTTCCTATTGATTCTTCCTATAAGTGCTGTATTTCTGTATTACTTAGAGTTTGTGCTACATATATCAGGGAGTAATTCTGTATTAACATATGATGTCTTTTGTATAAGAATGCTCTTGTCTCTCCAACTATACATTATAAAGTTTCCTGAAGATAGGGACTGTGTTTTACATCTTTTTCTTTCCACACGCCACATGCTTCAAAGTACATAGTGTCTAACAAATACATGTATTCTTTCTAGTAATTTATTTTTTAAATTTTGTTACATGTATTCTTTTTAATGTTCTTTCTCCCCTTCCTCACTACCAGAAACCAAATATGAAAGAGAGGGATGGGGAATCCACAGAATTTGTCATCCTGATAGATCTGAAACCCAAAGAAGTGAGGTTACATTGTCACTTAAGAGGGACCATGTAGCCCAGGAAGCTTCTGTGTCTTCAGATGTTCAAAGTTCTTTGAAACAGATTTAGATAAACCTTCTCACTGTCGAGCCTAATGAGAAAGTTAAGTAAAATATAAAAGCCTACCTGTGCCTTATGTACATCCTTCTATCATGACAACATAAAAAATGAGGACTCTGGCTTTAATTATGGTTTTCTTCTTTTCAACTCTTCAGCCATCTTTTTTTATTTTAAAATCTAGCAATTCCTTCAAGACCCCTCGGTCTTTTGTCTCTGTCCTGAGGGTGGAACAGGTCCCAGGCCAGCACAACAATGTGTGAAACAGACTCTGGCTTCAGGAGCTCTGCCCCTGGCCATTCAACCACGTTGGCCATGAGGGGACCATTTCATGTCCTTCACCCAGACCCTGGCTCATACCATTTTCTGCATTTCTGCTAGATTCCCCCCAGAATTGTGCCGTTTTCACTAGTTTTAAGTGGTAATCGGGGCTTTGTTACCAGCCATTCAGGAGCTTCTCTGAGTTGCTCCAGTGTTTTTTTTTTCCAGCCTACTGAAGCCTCTTGTTTTTATTTGTCTTCCTGTAAAAGCTTGAATGGCTGTCTTTTTGTTTTCTGGGTTCTGAAGTTCGCATTTGCAGGTGTTGACATGTACCCCAAAATATCCATGAAGACATGTATAAATACCAAATGAATGACCTTCCAGACCTGTTCAGAATTTGAACTTACACCAAAGAAGGAATTGATAAAAGTGTAGACGTGCTGGGATTTTATGAGTTTGTAAGTGTATAGAAGCCTACCAGAAACACTTCCAACTCTAAATGGCTGGGGACTAGTCACAGTTAAGAAGGAAGGCTGTAAAAAAGAAGAAGAAGAAGAGGAAGGAAGGCTGTGCCTTAGCCTGCTTGACTCAGTGGATAGAGTGTTGGCCTACAGACTGACAGGTCCCGGGTTTGATTTCTGTCAAGAGCATATGCCTGGATTGCGGGCTCGATCCCCAGTAGGAGATATGCAGGAGGCAGCCGATCAGTGATTCTCTCTCATCATTGATGTTTCTATCTCTCTCTCCCTCTCCCTTCCTCTCTGAAATCAATAAAAATATTTTTTTTAAAAAAGAAAGAAGAAAGACTGTTATTTTGCCTCTTAAGGAGGATAAGCAATGTGAGGGAATTTATAGAAACATAAAGATACTCTTCTAACCCTAGGGTGTCTCTGATCAAGAAGCAATTGGCCCTGCCCAGTGTGGCTTAGTTGGTTAAGCGTAGTCCTGTGCACCAAAAGGTTGCTGGCTCGATTCCCAGTAGAGGGTATAGAGGAGGTAACTGGTCTATGTTTCTCTCTCTCTCTCCCTTCCTACCTCTCTAAAAATCAATTAAAAATCTTTAAAAGAAGCAGCAGCAGTTGCAGGGAAGCCTGTGTTTTAAGTCATCTCCCAGTTCTGAGACATATTTCCAGATAACTTGAGTTTTTCTTAGAAACTCTGCGGTTTTCTTTTGAAATGTACCTGAAAGCAGTATTTTGTAGTCTGTTTCATATGGGTCTCTCCTTGAAGGTTTAAGACTGACAACTGGTATAACTCTATTTTCTAATTTGATACAGGCTTGTATGACTGTCTATGACATTCCTGATTTGCTGGGAGGAAGGGGGAGCTTAGGATCTGTGGTCTTCTCAGAATCATTTTTGACATCTCAGATCTTGGTTAAAGAAAAGGGTAAGTGTATATGGTTACTGGAAAGCAGAGCTTGAGCTTTTGGTGGGAGGCAAAGTAAACCATAAGTGAAGTCAAAAGACCAGCAATAAACTAGTGAAATATTAGAATATTAATAATCAACAAATTTATGAAGCGCTCTTATGAGTTAATAGGAAAAAGACAAGCTATCCAATGGTAGATAGACAAAAAATGTGAACAGGCAGATCACAGAAATGGAAAACAAAACAGTTTTTTTATATATATATATTAGAGGCCTGGTGCATGAAATTTGTGCACTGGGGTGTGGAGGTCCCTCAGCCTGGCCTTCAAGGCCACCAGCATCCCACCCCAGCCGCTATGGAGCTGCCATCTCTGTCACGAAGTGATGGTTAATTTGCATATTACTTTTATTAGATAGGACACACACACACACACACACACACACACACACACACACACACTGAGTGGCCAGATTATTATGACCACCTGACGTTTGTAGGCAAATTAGCTATAATTTCGCGCTTAAGTTGCTAGAGGGCCAGACCATTATAAATAGGGAAGCAGGTTGTTTACCACGACAGTAGAAGTGATTTTTTTTTCTGAAGATATGGGTAAATAACGCGATTTAACAGCCTTTGAACGTGGGATATATTTGAACATGAGTGGCCAGATTATTATGACCACCTGGACATTTGTAGGCAAATTAACCATACACTGCATCATATGGGATATGGAAGCCGAAGGCCTGTTCCAACACCTTTGCTGTCTGCAGTTACCAAGACAAAACGTCTCCAATTCGCACAGGAACACAAGGATTGGACAGTCGAGCATTGGAAAAAAGTCATGTGGTCTGATGAATCACGTTTCCAGTTGCATCATGCAGATGGCAGAGTGAAATTTGGCGGAAACAGCATGAAAGCATGCACCCCACATGCATGAGTACAACCCTTCAAGCTGGTGGGGGCAATGTTATGGTTTGGGGCATGTTTTCCTGACATGATTTGGGCCCTTTAATTCGTGTGGAACAACGTCTGAATAGCACAACATACCTAAGTATCATTGCTGATCAAGTTCATCCTGTCATGTTGATGGCATATCCCAATGGAGATGGCTTCTTCCAACAAGACAATGCGCCATACCACGGTGCTCGTATTGTGCAGGAGTGGTTTCAAGAACATGAGGGAGACTTTACCTTGCTTAGGTGGCCCCCACCATCACCAGATCTCAATCCAATTGAGCATTTGTGGGATGAAGTTAAAAGAGCCATCAGGCAGCTTATTCCACAACCATCAAATCTCACAGAACTGGACAGTGCTATTCATCAGGCATGGTGTCAGATTCCTCGCATCACCTTTCAACATCTCGTGGAGTCAATGCCAAAAAGAATCGCCGCAGTATTGAAGGCAAAAGGTGGCCCAACAAAGTACTGATGGGGTGGTCATAATAATCTGGCCACTCACGTTCAAATATATCCCACGTTCAAAGGCTGTTAAATCACATTATTTACCCATATCTTCAGAAAAAACAATCACTTCTAAAAAACAATCACTTCTACTGTCTTCCCTATTTATAATGGGCTGGATTTATAATGGTCTGGCCCTCTAGCAACTTAAGCGCGAAATTATAGCTAATTTGCCTACAAACGTCAGGTGGTCATAATAATCTGGCCACTCAGTGTATGTATATGTGTGTGTGTGTGTGTGTGTGTGTGTGTGTATAACATATATATTATCCTCACATATACATATATATGAATATACATATATATGAATATGTACAGTCTTACTAGTAGTCAAGAAAAAGCAGTTTGAAACAATAATTAGATTCCTTTTTTTACCCATTATGTTGACAAAGAATTCTAGAAAATTATAATATCTAGGGCTGGTAGGATGAGCCTGATAATGTTTTGTTTGATTTTTAATATGTGCACACCTGTACTACCTTGATAAAAATTAAAAGTATAGATAAAAAGGACTAATTCCCAGAATTCTTCATTTAAATGTGTCTCTCTATTTGTTGTAAAAACTAACAGAGTTAATCACATGGGGGAACTTTTCATTAGTCCCCCCGCCCCCTGATGAGGAAATTTTCATTTCCTGATGGCATCAAACTCATGCTGAGAAGGGGAAAGGTGTAGCTGTCTGGGGACTGCAAGGTGGGCTCAGGTGGTAGGCAGTAACCTGCATGTCTGTGGTCTTCCTACAGATGGCACTGTTAACACAGAAACCAGCTCCATAGTCCTGACAGCCGCCATACCCAGATTCCGCTCCTGGCTGGTTAGTATCATTCATCAGGTGAAATGGACCTAAATGGGGAGAAATCTGGGAGAGCATTTGAGGAAGAGCCTTTTCCTTGGGTCTTGTCAGATCCTGAACTAGCTGCTTTCAGGAATGGAAGCTTTTTATCTCAGCTTTCTCTTTATACAAACAAATCTAGTTTCTTTAATTCTCATAATCTTGGAAAAGTTCTAAAAGGAAGGAACTAAGTTATGTGGGTCCCTATTAAATTTGGAGAAAGAAGAAATTAATACCCCCATTTTACAGATAAGGAGACTGAGGCTTAGAAATTGACCAACCTGTCCGGGGTCACACAAATAGTGAAGAGTGGTTTATGTGGCTCCCTTCTGTGGTTAGAATGTTTGCCACTGAATTTGTACAGCAGTTTCTCTCTTATGTGTGAAAAGGTCCCATTTTCATCAGTGGGACTTGCTCTAAAATATTAGTGCCTTGGAATACAGAAAGCAGTGAGTCTGGTAATGACCTAAATGAGTACCCATTTTAGAAGCTCTTTATATCCTGTTACTATAATTCTGACATGGATGGAGAAGAGCAAGAGTTAATCTCAACATGAACATGTTTAAATGCAAACACTCAAAATATTTTAATATGTTCTCTTTCCTTCATCCCCAATAATAGTTGTTTTTCTCTGAAGTGAAGTGTAAGTGGAGACTAACATATCCTCTCCACATATCATAGGCTCATTTAGCTGAACCTCAGGTCCCAGTGAGAGAACCCATCATAACCTTGGGCTCTGAGCTTTGATGACCAGCAGCCAACTCTGCCAGTGGTCAGGACCTGCCCGATAAGCTTAGTTCTGGTGTGGGATTTGCCACTTTCTGGTTGTCTGCAAGCTCATCTATCCATACCTATAGTTTTCACATTAGTAAAGTGGAGAGACTGGATTAGTGGAAGGACTGCCCACTCAGTCTCCTGGAAATATTCCAACCCATGGGTGTGATGGGGGGTGAGGGACACCTAGCAGAGTTTTTTCCTTTGAAGTAGTATTTTAAAATCTATATTCCTTTTGGGCACAGGTAGAAGATAATGAAGTAAAATTGTCTGAGAAAACCCAGCAAGCAGTGAAAGTAAGTAGTCTTATTCTTAATATTAACACCATATCAAAATAAAATGTAAACAAATAAATGAAGATAATTTAAAATGTCTCATTTTAAGGCTAATCTAAAGGATCTGTACCTCTTTGTCTCAATTCCTGTTTGCATTCTTCCCAGCAGAGTTCTAGAAATAACCATTTTATGGGGGTACACAATTAGAAGGATTCTTTCTGTCATTTAGACTTTACAGTGTTTTTTTGTGTGTGTGTTTTTGTTTTCGTTTTTAATCTTCCAGTACTATTAAAAGCAGATCTCAGATTGACATATAGAGCTGAAAGGTCAAACCTTTCGGCCAGGAAGAGCTGACTTTGATAGATATAAATCTATTTGAATATAAACAGGCATTGCAAACTTTGGTGCCTAGACTCAGAGAGGACCTTACATTCTTTTTATCAGCACAAGTAAAAGGATTCCAGTAACATGACAAAGATCTGGGCAAAGTCAAAGATGGTGGAATAAGTTGGGTATATCTGAAACTGACTCAGCAACTTTTGTAGACAAACTTGGGTAAGAGTTTTGATTCTATGAATCTTTATGCTATGACTCACCTGTTCTTTGTGTTTGTTTGTTTGTTTGTTTGTTTGTTTGTTTGTTTTTAAAGGGAGATGAGTGTTTTCTGGGAACTTTTCTAACAGGAGGAGAAGGAGCATATCTTTATTCCAGCAATGCACAGTCTTGGCCTGAGGAAGGTGAGCTATGTCTTGGTCCCTCTTTTGCAGGTATTGGCATGGATGTTGTGATCCGTAATACATCTGATATTTGAAAAGACTTAATGGTGTAGAAGTGTTTTCTTACAGCTTTTCTCCTTTGACCCATCCATTTTTCATATGAAGAAACTTGTGCTAGGAAGGGCTGGACCCAGAACTGTACCTGGTCCTCTTGTTGCTAGCTAAGGGTTGCTCTCAGAATGGGCTAGAGTAGGAACATGTTCAGAAATAGAATCTGTAGACCTAAACAAACTCTGGATGAGTTTTCTATGTGTAACAAATTACCACAAATTTAATAGCTTAAAACAGCACACATTTATTATCTCACAGTTACATAGGTCAGGAGTCCAGGTGAACTTGGCTAGATTCATGTTTGGGGTCTCATAAGGCCAAAGTCAAAGCATCAGCCAGACTAGGCTCTTATCTGGAGGTGCTGGGGAAGAACCTGCATCCAAGCTCATCCAGATTACTGGCAGAATCCAGTTTCTTTGGGTTGTAGAATTGAGGTCCCATTTTATTGTTGGCTGGATTAGTGGAGGGACTGCCCACTCAGTCTCCTGGAAATATTCCAACCCATGGGTGTGATGGGGGGTGAGGGACACCTAGCAGAGTTTTTTCCTTTGAAGTAGTATTTTAAAATCTATATTCCTTTTGGGCACAGGTAGAAGATAATGAAGTAAAATGAAGTGGTAAGCCAGGACCACTCTTAGTTCCTCCTCCCCATGCTCCTTGCCTTGTGATTTCTTCATCTCAGCAACAGAGAACCTCCCTTGCATTGTTGAATTTCTCTCAAACTTCCATCTCTCTGAATTCCTCTTCTGTTACCAGTCAGAGAAAACTCTGCTTATAAAGGGCTCTTGTGATTAGAGGAGGCCCACTCAGATCATCATTCTTTTACCCTTAAATTTCTTCCTTATCACAGTCTTCCCTCTGGCTCTACAGTTCATGCCTCTTCCACATGAAAAATACATTCACTCCTGCCTAAGGCCTCGTCCCATTTTGGTACAGTTCAAAGTCCTAAATCTCACCAACTCAAAAATCTAAAATCTCTTCATCAAGATTATCTAAATCAGGCAACCGTGCGTACAAACAGCCAAGCCTTACGCAGCAACCCCAGATGCCACGACTGCGTTAGCTGCCGCCAAGCCCAATGCATCAACCCCATGTGCCGCAACCAAGGGTGAGCAACCAAGCCCTATACCGGGTGCCTCACACAGCAACCCCAGACACCACGACCATGCATGAATTGCTGCCAAGCCCAATGCATCAACCCCGGGCCTGGTGACCATGCAACCCACTGCCAAGCCTGCCACTGCAGTCACAGGCCCAGTGCAACTCAATGCCTAGATCCTTCAGTGAGAGCAAATATGGGAGACAAAGAAACAACCCCCCCCCCCGCACCCTAACCGGTTTGGCTCAGTGGATAGAGCGTCAGTCTGCGGACTCAAGGGTCCCAGGTTCGATTCGGTCAAGGGCATGTACCTTGGTTGCGGGCACATCCCCCAGTAGGGGGTGTGCAGGAGGCAGCTGATCGATGTTTCTCTCTCATCGATGTTTCTAACTCTCAATCCCTCTCCCTTCCTCTCTGTAAAAAATCAATAAAATATATTTTAAAAATAAAATAAAAAGAAACAACCCCCAAAGGAAAGGAAAGGAGGAATCAACAGAAAAGGAACTAAATGAAACAGAGGCACACAATTTGTCAGAAAAAGAATTCAGAATAAGGATCATACAGTTCATAAACTGGATGGATGAGAAAAATCAACAACTTATGTAAGAATCATGAGGAAATAAAGAGTGATATACCATGTGTACTGGTTAATAATGCAGATTTTGTAATCAAAGAAAACACAATAACATCAAAGTATTGTCCATCGCTAGCTACATATTTCCCCCATCTTTCAGGTAATTCGTAGATACCATCCCAATAGAACTTTTCTTGTTTTGAGACAGACCATTCAGAGACCCAATTTTCCACTTCTTTGTGTGTTTTGAAGTGCTGCTCAGATAGTGCATGTGCCATTGATTGGAACAAGTGGTATTCTGAAGGAGCAAGGTCTGGTGAATACAGCGGGTAGGTTAATACTTCCCAAGCAAGATCTTTTAACATGTCTTTAACTGGTTTTGAAGTGTGTGATGGTGTGTCATCATGAAGCAAAATTACTTTGCCGTGTCTTCTGGCACATTCTGGTTGTTTCACGATCAAAGCGTGGTTCAAATTGATTATTTGTTATCGGTAGCAATCAGTATTAACGGTTTCATCTGGTTTTAGAAGCTCATAATACACCATACCTTCCTGATCCCACCAAACGCAGAGCATTGTCTTCTTTCCGAAGCGATTTGGCCTTGCAGTCGATATTGATGGTTGACCTGGATCAACCCATGATTTTGTGCGTTTGTGATTCTCAAAATCCACTTTTCATCACCAGTCACAATTCGATGCAAAAAAGACTTTCTTTCACCCTAGCCAGTTTGGCTCAGTGGATAGAGCATCAGCCTGCGGACTGAAGGGTCCCAGATTTGATTCTGATCAAGGGCACGTGCCCGAATTGCAGGCTCGGTCCCCAGTAGGGGCCATGCAGGAGGCAGCCAACCAATGATTCTCTCTCATCATTGATGTTTATTTTATTTTTTTAAATCATCATTGATGTTTCTATCTCTCCCTCTCCCTTCCTCTCTGAAATTAATAAAAATATTTTTTTAAAAGACTTTCTTTCATGCCATTGAAGCAACATTTTACTGATGATTTTTCAGTTTTCCATTTGTCTTTCATTCAGTTTATGTGGCACCCATTTTCCTTTCTTTAAAATCTTTCCCATTGCTTGTAAATGATCGGAAATTGCTTGCTGAGCAACGTTTAATCTTTCTGCAAGTTGTTTTTGAGTTTGACACGCATCTTCATCCAATAATGCTTGTAATTGTTGGTCTTCACACTTTTTCGGTTGACCTGGATGTTCTTTGTCTTTCACATTGAAATCATCACTTTTAAAGCATTTAAACTAACGTTCACAAGTATCTTGAGATGGAGCATGTTCACCATAAGCTTCCCAAAGTATTCAGCAGCACTTTTCTTCAAAATAAAGTAATGAATTAAAACTTCCCACAAATGCTCTTTTTTGGCACAAAATTGGACATTTTTTTTAATATATTTTATTGATTTTTCACAGAGAGGAAGGGAGAGAGATAGAGAGTTAGAAACATCGATGAGAGAGAAACATCGACCAGCTGCCTCCTGCACATCTCCCACTGGGGATGTGCCCGCAACCCAGGTACATGCCCTTGACCGGAATCGAACCTGGGACCCTTGAGTCCGCAGGCCGACGCTCTATCCGCTGAGCCAAACCGGTCTCGGCAAAATTGGACATTTTTAAGTGTAAAAATATCTATGATGTTAACACCTTCAGAAAAGTTGACATAGGAAGTTTTGAAGCTTGTCAATACAACAACATAGCATACATATCAAATCGCATATATATCAACATATGTGTAACTTCATCTATTGAAAAAATCCACATTATTAACTGATACACCTAGTAGATACAATAAAAAACACTATGGAAGGTTTCAACAGTATATTAGAAGAAGCAGAGGACCGAATTAGTGAATTAGAAGACAGGGCAGCAAAATACATCCAATCTGAACTGCAATTGGAGAAAAAAATTAAAAGGCAGGAGGAGAGCCTAAGGGAACTTTGGGACAACATGAAACAAAGCAACATACATATGATAGGGGTGCCAAAACGACAAGAAGAACAAGGGTTAGAAAACCTACTTGAAGAAATGTCAGAAAACTTCCCTGATTTGAAGAAGAAGAAAGTCACACAAGCACAGAGAGTCCCAAACAAGATGAATCCAAAAAGACCTACACCAAGACACATCATCATTACAATGGCAAATGTTAATGACAAAGAGAGAATCTTAAAGGCTGCAAGAAAGAGAGAGTTGCCTACAAGGGATCTCCCATTAGATTATCAAATGATTTATCAACAGAAACACATCAGGCTAGAAAGGAATGGAAGAAAGTATAGAGCGTGATGCAGGGCAGGGGACTGAGTCTAAGAATACTCTATCCAGCAAGGCTATCATTCAAAATTGAAGGGGGAAAAGAATTTAAAAAAAAAAGAGTATCTAAATCAGGGACAGATGAGGCTCTGGAGTGTAATCCATTGAGTAGCACTCCTGAACATAATTCCTCTCCATCTGTGGACTTGTGAAATTAGAGACAAGTTACCTGTCCCAGCCCTCCCAACACACTAGATGGGATTGGCATATGATAACAGTTACAGACATTCTGGTTCAGAAAGGGGGGAATTTGAAGATAAAAAGGAGTCACCAGCCCAAGGCAGTTTTGAAATCCTGCTGGACAAACTCCAGTTCCTGGATTAGTTTTCAAGGCCTGGAAATAGTCCCCCAGGAATTTTAACTCTGCCCTCTGGGCCCTTGGTTCCACCCTCCTAAACTCTTAGTTTTGCCCTCTGGGCTAGTGGCTACACCTCTGTCATCCTTCTTTTCTCTCTCTCTCTCTCTCTCTCTCTCTCTCTCTCTCTCTCTCTCTGTCTCTCTCTGTCATCCATCCTTTTTTTTTATGAGTCTGGTTCTTACCAGTACAATTTTGGGGATCTAACTACCTCATTTCATATTCTTTCTGTCTTTATGGCAGTGTTTCTGCTTACATAAAATTCTCAAAAACCTTGTTGATCTTGCATGGATTTCATGGGGATTCATGCTCCTTTTTGGTTTCCTCAAAATAACATTTTTTAATGAGTTCTGCTCTTTCCCTGTTAGATACAGCCATTTTGGGGAGGAAGAGTTGTGACTTACTCTACAAATTTCTCAACTTCCACTAAGCAAATCCTCTTTCTGGGTAATTTGTTCTTGAAAATAATTCTGTCTGGTGGCAGATTCCTCTCCCTGTCCTCAGATCAGTGGTTTGGCTCCTGCTCCTCCATTAACATAGAAGACAAAGCACAGGGAGTTCTGTTGCTCCACAAAACGCCGGGGTGATAAGGAATAGCATGTGTTACTGTGCCTGTGCTGCAATCCCTGCATTTCTGCTCCATCCTGCAGCAGAAGACTCCAGAGTCCAGGACATTTGTTGAGGACAGGGAGCGTGTGACAGTGCTGCCAGCCTTGGGCAAGATTGCAGTGTCATAAAGGCAGGTTGTGGTCACAACACAGAGGTGTTGAGCCAATGATAATATTTGGCAAGGATATTTGCCAAATTAGTTTGTACCTTCTTAGCAAAGGGCCTTGTATAAAAATAATCTTACATTGTATTGAGTTATCCAGCAAGATTCGGTGTATCCTGAGGTCTCTACACAAGAATAAAGGGCACAGCCAGGGGTTTCTGGAGCTTTGTTAGGCACACTCTTTTGAGAGCTTAGATTTTTTCATACTTTCTTAGTTCCTGAGGGAAATGTAGTTTAAATTCGGAGATACTTTCATGAGGAGGAAAATGCAGTAGGAGCAGAGAATTTAAACAGGAGTCTCCTCTGGCTATGTGTTAATGTTTCACCATTTTGGGATTCAGGTCAATGTTGTGAGGCTTGAAGTTTATACCAGTTGGGGCTCTTTAAGGAAAAATAACAAAATGGTTAGGGGCTCTTCTCAGGGCCTTGGAAGGGGGCTTGAGCAGGTGAGGGGTCCTGAAACTTAGGTGTCATTAGTATCTTGGCAAATCTACCTCTATTTGAGACTATGATGAGTTTGAAAATTATCTTTTTCCATTTTCTGAAGGCACTTACGAGGCTGTTCAGCATGTACTACTGTGATTGCTCTTTATATCCCGAGTTTGAAGGTGAAAACTTGTCTAAAGTCAGGTAGTCTAGGTCTAAATCCCTCCTCTTGATGCTTCCTGCTCTGGAACCTTTTCCCTTCCCTGGTTAGTGACTTCTGCTATCACGAGACGTCTTGTTATTCAGCTTTCTGTTCTTTCAAGTCCTTCACGTGCCCTTCTCGTCCCCACCCTGCTGACCTTGGTCAGGCAGGCTGCCCAGTATCTAATCCTCAGGAGCCCTCTTTGGAGGTTTACAACATATGCCTATATCCCTAAACAATGTCTTGTTTTTCAGTGTAATACAAATAGAATCATACTGTGTGTGTTCTGGAACTTGCTTCTTTTCCTCAATATTCTGTTCCTAAAATTTGTTCAGATTGTGTATGTAGCCATATAGTTCATTCACTCTCATGGCTCCATAGGATTTTTTTTGTATGAAAATGTATTATTTATCCTTTTGACTCTTGATGGGCATTTGGGGTTTTTATAGGGTTTTGCTCTTGGAGACAGCACTGTCATGAGCATTTTTGTACATGTTTCCTGGTGTACATGTTTTTATTAAAAAGTAATGACCTTCAAATTTGGAAGGTTTTTTTGGTCATTATTTCTTTAGTCCCCTCCCCTATGGAGTTCCAGTTACATGTATTTTAATTTACTAAACTTCTCCATTGTTGTTATGTTTATTAAATTAATATTTGGCCGAAACCGGTTTGGCTCAGTGGATAGAGCGTCGGCCTGCGGACTGAAAGGTTCCGGGTTCGATTCCGGTCAAGGGCATGTGCCTGGGTTGCGGGCACATCCCCAGTAGGAGATGTGCAGGAGGCGGCTGATCGGTGTTTCTCTCTCATCGATGTTTCTGACTCTCTGTCTCTCTCCCTTCCTCTCTGAGGGGAATCAGTGAAATATATTTTAAAAAAATAAAATAAATTAATATTTGTTATGTGAAGCACAGGGTGCTAGATGGTGAGCCAAGTTCAACAAAAGCTCAAGAAAGAAATTGAAGTAGAGAGTTTTTCCTTTTTTTTAATATTTTTATTAATTTCAGAGAGGAAGGGAGAGGGAAAGATAGAAACATCAATGATGAGAGAGAATCATGGATCAGCTGCCTTCTGCACGCCCCCTACTGGGGATCGAGCCCACAACCCAGGCATGTGCCCTTGACTGAAATCGAACCCGGGACCCTTCAGTCCACAGGCCGATGCTCTATCCACTGAGCCAAACCAGCGAGGGCGAGAAGTTTAATACAGTACTCACTGGTCCTGGAGGAAGTACAGGGCATGCCTTGAGGGGGCCACACAGGGAGGGCAAGGCAGGGTGCGGGCAGAGATAGAGACAGGACCTGGGCACATGCCTTTAATAGAGTCCATGAGTGGAGTGCTTTGGGATTCCCAGAGTAAGGCCAGATTTGTCCAATTCAAATTTGAAAGAGTGGGTTCTTAGTAAGCTCCACAGGGTTCTTATCTAAAGTGCACAGGAGGAGGCACTAAGAGGGGGAGAGACTTTTGATCACTAGAGCTCTTGGGGAAATCACATCAGGAACTTACATTTGTTTGTGACTGCGGGCTATTATCTAGGGGATGCGCTTGCATAAGGAGGCTATTGTCAGTTAGAGGGCCCTGTAGGCCACTTGGCTAAACAAAATGGATGCTGAGGCAGCAGTACTATGGAGTAGCTTAGCTAAACTCTCAACAGTTATCTAATGTCCTTTACCTCATCCAATGTATTATTCTTTTCAGACATGGTACATTTTACCTCTAGGAGTTTGATTTAGATATTTTTTTACATCTTTTATGTCTCAAGTTAACATGGTTCAGTCTTCTAGCTTTTGAACATATGGCATACAGTTTTAATGATTGTTTTAATGTATTTTTCTTCTAGTTCTTTCATCTGGGCCTTTTAAGCTTTTAAGGCAGGAAGCAAAGCAGCATTTAATTAGGGCTAATTTTACCCCACTCCTGAGGCAAAATCCTTCTGAGTACTCTACCTGATGTCCCTGTGAAGTATGAGGTCTTCCACTGGGCTGGTGGAAATGGGCAGAAAATCCAGTGCAAGGTACGGGTTGTTGCATTGTTTTACAGGACCAATATCCAGTTTTTCCAGGACCATTTGTTGAAAAGACTCCTTTCTCTTTTGAGTTGCCTTTGCACCTTTGTTTAATATCACTTGACCTCAGTGGCTGGTTGACGCTCAGGGTGCTCCTTCATGCTCCCTATAGTGCTCTAGAGATTTTAGGGTGTTTTCTTCTGCTGGACAGAGATTGTTCAGCAATGAGGAACAGGGGCTCTGGTCCCATTGACATGTGGGGCCATTGACACATTCTGATAACTCTGGTGGCCAAGCTGAGTTTCACCTTCCTGTGATGGGAAGACCCAGGCAGTGGTCATCCGCTATCTGCTGCCTTCATTCTGCACCATCTCATGTGTTCCCTTGTGCCCACATTAAGCTGTTGAGGGATACTTTAAAAAAGAATGTTCTCTGCAGTGCTGAACATAAATGAATTATACAGGGGTGGGCACAAGTAGGTTTATAGTTGTGAATACATGAAACAGAGTTTATTCTTGTATTATTTATTAATTACTGTATTTTTTAAAATATAGTTTATTGATTTTTTACAGAGAGGAAGGGAGAGGGATAGAGAGTTAGACACATCGATGAGAGAGAAACACCGATCAGCTGCCTCCTGCACACTCCCCACTAGGGATGTGCCCGCAACCAAGGTACGTGCTCCTTGACCGGAATCGAACCTGGGACCCTTGAGTCCGCAGGCCGACGCTCTATTCATTGAGCCAAACCGGTTAGGGTAATTATTATATTATTTTCCATATGAACAACTGTAAACCTACTTGTGCCCACCCCTGTACAACTGTGTAGTACTGTTCCTATAGCCTGGCTGGATATTGAGAAAAGTAAGCAAGTCACAGAAGGACAGGTGGTGGGGTTTTGTTGTTTGGGTTCTTTTTGTTAAACCATGTGTGTATATTTCACACACTCTCACACACAGAGAATGAAAATTACTCGGCCATTACATCATAATATTTCCCTGACAGTGATAAATGTTCCCTCTTCACACAGGTTGGACCATAAGTGGATTTTTATTTGTACAGCCAGTTGTCCAAAGGAGGAAAAGCCAAATTCTTCATTGGCATTTGGTGTCTTTGTTTGCCCTGAGGGCTCCTCCTTCTTCTGTTGGATTCCTGGGAATGCAGAGGTCAATCAAAGGCAGGACCATGCTGCATCCCCGGCTGCCTCTGGGTAGTGAGGAGGAACATTCTCTCACTTGGGTTTCAGATTCACAGAGTGGAGAAGGAATGACAGAACCCATCCATCCAGGGCAGCAGGGATGAGACAAGGAGCCAGGAAGATCTCATCAGGAGTTGGCTACTGTGGTCACTGAGAAACCCCTACAAAGGCATGTCCCTTCAGACCATAGTCTGACAGCCACGAAGCCAGAGCAGATACCAGAGTGGTATTACAAAAAGTGGAATAGGATCTAAGAGACCAACCAGGGCACTGGCATTGGACCACCCAGTGAGTCACTTCAGTTATCTCATGTGTGCCCTGAGAATAATGACAAGGCTACTGCTCCCAGAGCCAGAGGCGTAGCTGCACCAGTACTAAAACCAGTTCTTGTTTACAGAGTCTCTGCCCTGGGCCAGGAGCCATAGTGAGTGCTTTTTTAGCACTGTCTTGTGAATTTCTGTCTTCCTCTTTTCCATTTTGTTTTGAGGCTTCAGAGTCTAGAGCAGCAGTTCTCAACCTGTGGGTCGTGACCCCTTTGGCGGTCATTCCCTTTCACAGGGGTTGCCTAAGACCATCCTGCATATCAGATATTTACATTACGATTCATAACAGTAGCAACATTACAGTTATGAAGTAGCAACGAAAATAATTTTATGGTTGGGTCACAACATGAGGAACTGTATTTAAAGGGCCAGAAGGTTGAGAACCACTGGTCTAGAGGGAGAAGAAGTGCTGACCTGCCTGGTCTACCTCTTTCCCTATCTTTCCAGTGAATACTTGGAATATGCAAATTCTCGTATCTGCTCTTTTCTGGAAGCTTTAGGAGGATTTTGAGGTTTGTCCAGGAGTGAGTGGTACTGGACTTGTTTCTGAGAAACTTCACATTAGAGGTACACAGGTGGAAGCTTTGCCCAGGATCTGGAAGGGTACAGATACTAAGCAGTAGGTAGGGGAGCAGTTTCTAACTCCTGATGCCTTTTGATTCTCTTTTCTCTGTAAGCAGTAGGTAGACATCTTGTGGTTAGAATTGGTGTGGTTGTGGTGTTCAGAGAGTATTGAAGGTCTTGGGGGAGTTGGTGGAAGGGGTTGGGAAACAGCAGTGGATGGACTGCTGGGAAGACTGGGCTTGTTGAGGTTGAGGAAGCAGAGAGGGCCCATGATCATATTAGCCACACATGGTCTTTGGAAGAGCAAAAGTGAAAGGAAAAGGGGTGAGAGAACCAAAGTGCATTGGCATCAAACAAAACTGTGCTTTGTATACTGGCTCCACCATCAAGTACTTCTGGGGAAATCTCTCTAAACTTAAGTTTCCCCATCAATCCTGTAAGAATTCTTTCTCTTATAATTGATGTGAAGATGGAAAACTATAATGCATATGACATGCTTGGTATGTAGTAAAGTAAAATCAGAGATTAAAAGCAGATCCTTTCTGGGGGATCTGCCTTGGATGTGAATGAAAGGAACACAAATTTCTGAGCAATAGGAGGACTGGAAGCTTTAAAGGCTCAGTGACATCAGAAGATGAGGTTTTTGGAGTAAGAATAACTAAAAGGATAATGGGATGCTAATTCAGAGAGTAGGCTATAGAGCTGAAAATTCCAGGGGTTAAGATGTTCTGGGTGCTGCTTTATTGCTGTGGAGTTGGGAGTGAGGAACAGTGAGGCCAGAACATGTTGTGAGCCATCCCCTGATCTCTCAGAAGGAATGGGAGTGTTGGCTTTAGAAGAGAAGTCTGAGAGCACATTCAGAGGCTGTTGGAAATGTTGGGGACTGATTAGGAGGGCAGTAGATGTGAGCAGTGAAGGAAATGAAAGTATTGTGCCAGCATAGAGGGGAATGGTCTGGGAGCAGCAGTGAGGAACCCTGGCGTTGGTGCAGGATGAGGCTGGGGCATGGTAGCCACTACTCAAGAGGGCCCTGGGGCAAGGCTGTGTTCAAAGGAAGTCAGGCTTTACTTGTTAGAGGTGGGAGACTTACAGGGCTTGAACCTGAATGCCTTGAAGTGGGCCAGCTAGTATCTGGCAGCTGCTGCCACAGATGGTAAGGTTGGCATTAATTCTTTCTGGCTGATCATCTTGTTCTTTCGTTGATATGCAGGCTCCAAACCTTCCTCTTTTACCTAAAAACTATCTCCATCTTCTCCACTTCTCCCCATTCCTGTTAACATGCATGCACAAACACACACACTCACCAGGCCTCTCTGCCCTGAAACCCTACGCCCGGCTGGCGTAGCTCAGTGGTTGAGTGTCCACCTATAAACCAGGAGGTCACAGTTCAATTTCTGGTCAGAGCATATGGCCGGATTGCAGGCTCAATCCCCAGTGTGGGGTGTGCAGGCAGCCAATCAATGATTCTCTCCCATCATTGATGTTTCTATCGCTCCCTCTCCCTTCCTCTCTGAAATCAATAAAAATATATTTTTTTAAAAAACACAAGTAGCCCTGACCGGTTTGGCTCAGTGGATAGAGCGTCAGCCTGCAGACTCAAGGGTCCCAGGTTCGATTCCGGTCAAGGGCGTGTACCTTGGCTGTGGGCACATCTCCGGTGGGGGGCGTGCAGGAGGCAGCTGATCAATGTTTCTCTCTCATCGATGTTTCTAGCTCTCTGTCCCTCTTCCTGCCTCTCTGTAAAATATCAATAAAATATATTTTTAAAAAAACAAAAAAACACACAAGCAAACAAAAAAAAAACTTGAAGTCTCCAAATTCCTCACTTTGGCCTTTGCTCTTATCATTACAACTTCCAGAGTTTTGAGGCTACTTTCCTAGAGCTACAGCTCAAGGAATCACTAAGATAAGATATAAATGACAGTGTTCTCAAGCCTGTGCCTTGAACTCCAAGAAGTACTTTCTCTTTTCTCTATATGTGAAAACAGGGAAAGAAAGGCGGTTATAGGAACAGAAGAATCCAACTTGGACCAGCTCCAGAAAACAACTTCACCCAGGGGTCTTATGGGTATTCTGAGTGCTTCATTTGGGTCTCAAAGTAAGCTCAGGCCCAGCCTTAACACTTGTCGTCTTTCTGTGGTCTACCGCATAGAGCCCATATTGAGCTTTCTGAATGACCTTGGCCATCCCAGAAACAGCAGTTCTCCTTAGATCTGAATCCTTGTACTTAAGAACCTATATCCACTGTTCACATCTCACCTATTTTGCTTTTGTGAATAACAGAACAGCAGGCCTCCAGAGTCTGAGAACCAAGTTATTGCCTAACTCAAATCTTCCTTTGCTAGAAACAGGCCCTTAGGCTCCCTTCACTAGTCCTTCAACTGAGACCCTGCTGCTCCTTCTTGGGCCTTAAGTGAGGCATGTGGTCTCTTCAAAGCTGAACCAGCTTCTGCCAAAATAGGAGAAAGGGGCACCTATAAACTCAGTACTGGAGCAGACATACTGAGTCTTTTTTAGAGTGTTTCCTTGGAAGACACCTGTATGTAAATGTGAATTTTGCCTCTCCCCATCAGCTGATAACCTACTAACTTGTTTTTTTTCTAATTCTCATGCAGAGATTATATCTAATGACTCATTTATCTCTGAGACTCTAAGAGGGTACATTGGCTTCTCCAGAGTGCAGGGCTCAGAATAAAAACATATAACTGAAGCAATACAGACACTGTTCTGTGGTTACAACTCTCATACCTACAAGAAGGACATTGGAATCTGGCCCCCAGGATCCAGCCCTCCAGCTCTGACCAGCTCTGTTTTCCTTCCAGGGAAATTGTATTTCTTCTCTAGCGGCCTTCTGTTTTCTCACCGTCATCATGGAAGCATCATCATTTCCAAGGATCACATGAATTCCATTGCATTCTATGATGGGGTAGGTATTTTACCAGTCTGTGGCTTTCGTGTTCAGAAAGATACTCCACTTCTGAGGGAAAAACCAAATAACTCTTTGTCCTCGCTCTACCACCATGGGTCAGGATGTCAGGAATCAGCACTGCCTTTAAGGCAGGCAGGCAGGGAGACCATGGAGAGGCATGCCCACTCTCAGGGCCCTAAGCCTCATCAACCTTGCTGCTCTGTAAAGGGCTTAGCTACAAGGGGCTTCTGGGTCCGGAGGGCCAGCAGCTACCCATGGGTAATTAACTCATCCCAAAGAGGATGAGAAAGTGGGCTGAAGAAGGCCTCCAATGGCCCTACCAGATGGCCTCCTACCCAAGAACACAAAGCTCACCCATCTAAGAGCTGCTTCCTGCCCAGCCGGCATAGCTCAGTGGTTGAGCATGGACCTATGAACCAGGAGGTCACAGTTTAATTCCCAGTCAAGGCACATGCCCAGGTTGCAGGCTTGATCCCCAGTAAGGGGCGTGCAGAAGGCAACAGATCAGTGATTCTTCCTCATCATTGATGTTTTTATCTCTCTCTCCCTCTACCTTTCTCTCTAAAATCAATAAAAATATATTTTTTTAGAGTACCCTAGAATGAATTTTGAGATGACATTTTTAGGAAAAAAACACCTTTGTGCTTCCTATATCTTGTATACTGGGTATTGGAAAGCACATCTATTATTGAACCCCAGTAAAATCACATAATGTGAAAATCATTTCACTAAAATTAATTTTATGTGTCTGATAGTAGTCGTGAGGGCTGGTATCATGCAAATAGCTTTTCTCATTGATGCTCCCTCTTTTTTCTCTTAGGATTCCACCAGTGTTGTTGCTGTCCTTCTGGTACACTTCAGAAGCTCATTACTTCCTCATCTCCCAGTTCATTTCCATGGTTCAAGCAATTTTATGATGATTGCCCTTTTCCCCAAATCAAAGATCTACCAAGCATTTTACCCAGAGGTAACATCAATCATTAGTGAGCAAAACTACTATTCTTCCCCCTAGCAGTTTAGGTGGTAAGGCAGCATCTCAGTGAAGTGATGAGAGGGAGTGTTGGGAAGGCAGGTCGGGTGGCTGCTTCTAATCCCTTTGGGTTCTGGAGTGGTGCCTTGACATTGAGAGTTGAGAACTTAAAGGAACTGAGCAAAAGGCTTTTTAGCTTCTAAGAAAAATCTTCCTGTCCCTTTAAATCCTAATTAGACTTATTTTCCCTTTAGCTACTTGGTTGAATTGTTGGGCCCTACCTACTGGATTAGAGCTCTCTGCCCCACCCCAAGTTCTCCCTCTCCGTGGTTCAGAGCCCTGCCCTTGTGAATGGTTCCACCTGACAGGCTGCATATTATAGGCACTCAGCACAGATTGCATGAGTGAGGGAGCTTACTGAGAATTATACAACCCACTTAGAGACCAAGAAATAGTCAAAGTCAAACAGATGGCCAGCCTTATGATGGTGGAAATGCTTGAAAAGGTGTGATTGGAGCAGCTTATGAGAGGACAGTGTCTCTCCCTCAGGACAGATTCGCAGAACATGGAGGAAACAAGAGCTGACCTTAGCTGCAGATGGCGTCTCAGGCCAGTGTGTGTCTCCCTCTGACTGCCTGCTGGTCCTTCCTACCTCCTTGTGCTTGTCCTTTCAACCTGGAACATGGCAGCAGCCCTTTAGATTCTCTTCAGCCATCCCTCTGCCTCCAGACAGGAGTTGCTTGAACCACTCCTGTCTGGCCCTATCACCAGGGAAGGACATGCCACTTCTGCCAGAACGTGTTATCCAGCACCTTCTTTTGTGCTTCCTGGCCTCTGAAGGAGCAGAATCCCTGGGAGAGGAACCCAGAAAGAAATTCTAGTTTTGAAAAATACAGAACAAAATTGCTTCAGGTCTCTATTTTTGAAACAAACTTGTTTGTTATGATGGTCTGTCTTCGTACTGACAGCCTAGATTTTCAACAACTATCAAATCCCCATGTGGGTTCCATATCCTGTTGTTGGGTTTCAAGTGTTCTTTGCTCAAATTCTGTTTTGTTTAGGTCTTCTCCCTCTGGCAACAGCAGGCTAACTCAGGGCTGTCTTTAAAAGTGATCCAGGAAGATGGATTATCTGTGGAACAAAAGAGATTGTAAGTGGCTGCCTTCAGTGTTTATGCTTGCTTCCTAAGTCGTGCACGTCTGTTCTCTCTGCAGGATGACTTGCATTATGTAACACAGGGGTCTTGGCTTCTAAAAGGGCCGACACAGTCACTTCAGTGCTGCCAACTTGCAGGTAGCAAGAGCCCTTGGGGAAATAAAAGTCAAGAAAGATGAAATCCACCAAGAATCAGAAACCCATTGTATTACCAGGGGTTTCAGGCCAGCCTTCCTATGCGACCACACCAGTCGCATTTTATTTAAGTCGGCAAGATGCTTGTTTTGGAAGTGTTGACTCTGTCACAGGACTCTGGCTTGAAAGCATCAGAACAAGTTATGTAAAGTATGTGCATCATAGGGATTAATATATTGTTATTGATTTCAAAGAGGAAGGGAGGAGAGAGAGAGAGAAACAGCAATGATGAGAGAGAATCATTGATCGGCTGCCTCCTGCATGCCCCACACTGGGTATTAAGCCTGAAACCTGACTGGGAATCGAACCATGACCTTCTGATTCAGAGGTCGATGCTCAACCACTGAGCCACACCAACTGGGCTAATCTGTGCGCTTTTGATATTCTAGACACTCCAGTGCACAGAAGCTCTTCAATGTCCTGAGCCATGCTGCCAGGGAGAAACGAAGTCCTCTAAAGCTGCTCTCCGCCAAACTCCCAGAGCTGGACTGGTAAGCTCTGATTTTCTGTTTATAGATGTTTAATATTCTGGCTTTGAAATGTCAGAAACCTCAGTGTTGGTCCTTTCTAAGCTTTTTTCTTCATAGCTTCTTAGGGATCATAAAAGTTAGTAGTGACACACCATATCCAATGTTATTCTTTAGAGAGAATCTCTAAGGTTTCTTTTTCATCAATTAAATAAGGAGTTTCTCATGTGGATGGGCACAGTAGGCAAGGCTGGTGATGCTAACACAAGAGCATTCTCTTGCTTTTCTAGGTTTCTCCAGCATTTCGCCATCAGCAGCGTTAGTCAGGAGCCTGTGATGAGGGCCCATCTCCCTGTCCTGCTGCAGCAAACTGAAATCAGCCCTACTCACCGAGTAGAAAATGACAAGGTACAGCAGCTCACCAAATCTGCTGGGAGTTCATGGGAAGAGAACCCCGATAGCCTGGCCTTGATCTTCTGTAACAGTTAACAAGAGTAGCTCAGGTGGAGTCCCTTTTATAGGCCTCTCCCCCTCTTTGGACACTGATGTAATGATGCACATGAAACCTGCTCTATGCAATGTGTACAGGCGTCTGCATTAACCCCAGCCAAGCCTATGGCAGCAATGAAACTCTGGCACCCTGCCGGGCCCTCCCCTTCCTTCTCCAGGCTTTTCAAACTCTTGCTCAGTGCTCTCATGCTGTCAGCTCTTTCTGGTTGTGACAAGGACTTACCTGGAAGTGGGTGACACATTGAGCTTAATGATGGGATGGGCCTTGTTAGTTGGGCCTTGCTGGCATCACCAAGGTAAGGTGATACTGTATAAACATCACAGAGTGGATTTTAATCTGCTCCCACTCACACACCCTTCCTCTTAACCCCTCCCACCATTTCTTTGGAGCCATATGTCTTTTTATGCTCAAAGAGGGCATTTATTTCTGTGAAAATCTAGAAGACACTCAGCTATAAAAGAAAATAGAACCAGTAAGCAATTAGAAGCCTCGTTTTTCCCTTAGGCAAGAGTTTTAAAATGAAATTGCCTACTTGTTATAGTTTGTTAAAAGGTGCTGTAGGCCCTGGCCGGGTACTTAGTTGATTAGTGTTGTCTGGATACACCAAGGTTGCGGGTTTGATCCCCGGTCAGGGCACATACAAGAAGAAACCAATGAATGCATAAATAAATGGAACAACAATATTTCTCTCTCTCTCTAAAAATCAGTAAAAAATATTTTAAAAGGTGCCGTAGGACTGTCCTTAAAATAAGAAGGTGTCTGGCTATAAGCATGTGTGCTGTGATTTGAGAGGCTGAGGCCTGGGCACTGAGAAAAGGAAATTTGGATGGGAGGAGGATAAACAAAAAGTCAGTTACATGGAATACTCCCCACAGGGGCAGAGAGGAATACAAAGTAGGGGCCTGGTCAGAGGGGAGGTGGTAGAGCTTTTGCTTCCCAAAAAGAGGAGGGATCCATTGCCATCTCTCTGCTGACCAGTGAGTGTCACCGCGCTGAGCTTTAGTGTAAGTTATTTGTGACCAGGCCTGTCCAAGTGAGTCTTTTGTATTGTGATAAAGCACATACTTAAAGAGGCCCTTGCCACACTATGTCACTTTTCCCTTTCCTCCCCTGCTTGACCCTTTGTTAGTGAATTTCTTTGAGTTGCTTTACAATGTCTGCCTGCAGAGGGCCCTGTTTTCTTATGGCTGTGTATTAAAGTTGGGACAGTCCAGCCTGGGTTTTCTTCTCACCATCAAAATTCAAAGGACAAAAGGCCACCACCAGCCTCTGCTTCAGGGAATTCAGCTCCTCATGCTGGGCAACTTTAATGTGCAAACATTTCACAAAACCCTACATGTGGACATTTTGCTCTCCAGAGGTCAGTCTGAGCAGAGCAAAGAGAAGTGGAATCGGCTCTGAGCTGAGTTGTAAGAAGAAGCTGACACCTGCATCCCCAGCCAGTTTTTAATGCCTAACATCCTACAATGTATTCTCCTTGCAGCACTCAGGACCTCGCCCCACTAATCATTTTTATTAGGGTAAAATATATGTTAAAAAAAAAACAAAAACACCAAAAACCTCAGAGAAAAAAAAGACTCAAAAATGCTTCCTACACCAGTTTGTTTCCTCAGCTCAGGCTATGCAGCTTGAGGGCAGGGCAACCAGACAAAAACATCTACAGTGCCACTGGTCTCCTTGGCTGAGGTTACTGTGCCAGTTGAGCCTATGGCATTTTGGTTCCAGACCTCCTTTCTGCCTAGTATTTTCTATTGTATTTTAATTGATCTAGTCACAGTGTGCTCTATGGAAATTATAATACTAATACAAAATTTAAAAAGTGTTTGCTATGTGCCAGACAATGTTCTAAACACTTTACATATATTAACTCTAATCATCACACCTACCTCGAAAGGTAGGTTCTATTGTTAGCCCAAGGTCATCACAAAGCTAGTGAGTGCTGGTGCTGAAGTTCAAACTCACAGAACCTGGCTCCAGCAGTCTGTTCTCTCACACAATGCTGCCTCCCAAATGAATCACAAACCCACATGGCTTTTCTTTCATGTAGGTCATTATCAGCATTGTAACTGGCCTCCCGGGATGTCATGCTAGCGAGCTCTGTGCTTTTCTGGTCACTCTGCATAAGGAATATGGCAGGTTAGTATGGCTGCCGCCTTTGCTTTGGGGAAAGGGAAACCTTGGACATGTACTGACCTTTGGTGTAACTGGTATCAGCACAGTAGTCATCACCCATCCATTCATTTGACACATTTGTACTGAGCACTTTCTGTATGCCAGGCACTGCTCTAAGTGTGGAGGACAAATGAACAAAACAGACACGAAAATCTCTGCCCTCATGGAGCTTACATTCTCGTGTGGAAAGACAATTAACCAGATAAGGAAAATCGTGTAGTGAAAAGTACGATGGAGAAAATAAAGCAGAGAAGGCTATAGGGATTACTGGGCTGGGAGGTTGGGGGTGGGAGCAGGGATTCCAGCTTTAAAGGGGAGACCTCACTAAGAAGGTGACATTCGAGCAAAGGCCTGAGTGAGTGAGGGAATGAACCCCTGGGTATCTGGAAGAGCACTGTAACAGCCGGACCAGCGCAGGCGAAGGCCTGGGAGTGTGCCTTGTCAGCAGGGCGATTCAGGGCCAGGGTGGTTAGAACTTGGGACTGCGTGAGTTCAGGTGCAGCTGGGACATGTTGGCTCAGGTGAAATTGGGGAACAATTCATCCATCACTTCCACCTGGCTGGCAGGTTACTAAACAACCCTTGCTCACTGAACCAGGCATTTAGTATCTAGTCAGTCTACTTCAAAGTAAGGCATCCTGCTGGAGGCTGGAGGGATTGAGAAGACTGCAGTGGCCCAGAGGTTTGGGAGTTTTGGGTGGGAGGTTGTGGAGGCTGGAGAGACAAGTTTTAGAGAGATGTGAGGGAGATATTGGACCTCCTTTATATAAGTACTAAGTAGTTAACCAGTTTCTCCCTCATTTCCATTGCTTTTGTTCTGCAATCAGTCTAAATTCTTCACTCTGCACATTTCTTATTCTCAGCAAGCATTTTATTGAGCACCAGACTGAAGCATTGTATTGAATGGTCCTTCAGGAAGTGACTGCCTGGTCAGGAGTCTTTCTCAGCTCTGAAGCCTATTGGCCTTTTTCCCTGTGGCAAGGAGTTTCCTGTCATAAGCTCCAGTGGCAGTGGTGTCAAGATAGGGGGCTCCAAACCCAGGCAGTACCCTCTGCCTGTTTCTGTGGTGCCAGGATTGCTCTCTCCTGTACTGATGGATTCACTGGGCAGAATGTCTGACATTTGAATCCACAACTGAGCTGCCGGGCCAGGCCTTCAGGTGGCACCCACAGTGAGATCACACTTGCCATTTCCAGGTGGATGGTGTACCGCCAAGTCATGGACAGCTCTGAGTGTTTTCATGCTGCCCACTTCCAGAAGTACCTTTCCAGTGCCCTGGAGGCCCAGCGGAACCGCTCTGCCCGCCAGTCAGCCTACATCCGCAAGAAGACCAGATTGTTGGTGGTGTTACAAGGGTGAGCACTGGGAGTCTGGGGACAGTGGGGTAGGGTGGTGGCATTGTCGCTGCTGTTACTTAATGTGTAGCTCACCTGGGGCACAGAACAAACTCCACATGTGTATGAGCAGGGTCTGCACTACATAGAGAGGCCTTAATGAGCAAGGACTCCTGTTGCCATCCTGTGGCCTGGAGTAGCTGGTGTAGCTTGCACACAAGTTTTAGGTTTGACTTTAACATCATAATATCGCCAAAAGGTGGGAATTAGGGAGGTTTTCTAGGTAAGTTTCTTTGATAATTCTTATAACAATAGTGATCCCTAAGCTCTCTTTAGGCAAGGGAGCTTCACCTGTTTCAGCCCTCCCTCATATGGAGTTGCAGAGACAGCCCCCACACTCTGCAGTCTCCAGCCCCACCATCCTGAGGATGGCTGGTCCAGTAGGGTTTCCTGAGACTCTCGGTGAAGAGCTTGATTAGTCCAGCTGAACAAGGAGCTCCCTGAGAGGACAGGTTTGACTGTGTACCACTGCTCCCAGCACCCTGGCTACAAGGAGCTTCCCTTGACCTCTTGTAAGCCCACCCAGGAAGGAGCCCCGTGCAGGTCTATCACCCCCTTAGAGGAGACTGTGCCAAAATGCAGGCCCTGCTCTTCACTGGTGTCACTGTGGTTGGTGATAAAGACTCTGTGGCAGTTCTCATAAACTGCTTTTGTGCTATACTGGTTTTTGTGCTTGTAATAATAATGATTTGCAATTGGCTGATTGTTTCCAGTAAAGAATAGGCCCAGATAATGGTGAGAGTTGGAGGAAAGCCAGGTCAGTGGTCCTGAGCAGGAAATGGACAAGGCTGTGCACCCCACCAGGCATCATTCTCTTCCTCATGCCTGTTCTCACCCTGCCCTGGGCTTCCCTTCTGTCAGCCCCTTTGTGGGCTGAGGTTGTGGAAGCCACAGAGCAAGTGTCTGAGTTGAAACCACTTGTTTTCTTTTGTTTTTTTCCATCGCTTATAATGGTCAAAATAATAGATTGGCCCCTGTCAGAGTTGAGAGTCAGTGGGGGTATGGACCTGGAGTCAAATTTGTCAATTTAACATTGTGCGGCTGAGGTAATTTTCCATCTTCTGTCACTTGATAGACCATCGTTGATTCCTTGTCTCTGATTGTGCAAGTCTGCTAAAGTGTCAGCTATGCTGGCTGCTCTGGACTGCAGTGACAGTGTATGGCCAGCCCATTCTTGTCCTCTCAGACACAGCCTTTGCCCAGTCACAGCCCTGGGATGCTAGGGACCTCAGATTTCTTAACAGACTCAAGCCAGGATGCCAGCTAAATGCTGTGGCTCTCACGAAGACACTGTCCTTACAGGCTGGGCCTATTCTCTTGAGGCTCAGCAGGGAACTTGTGGCAGCCTCCTTTGTGAATGTCCATCTTCTTGGGGCTGGACCTCCGAGCCCAGTATTGAGATTGCTGGTGAAGGGTGACCCCAGAGGCTTCTCAAATTGAGAATGTATTCCTTTAATGTTACTTTACTCTTCATTTATAGGATTCTTTGGGGGAAACCTGTGGTTGGGGCTGAGTTTTATTTTGCCCCTAGAGTGGCCTGGTTCCATTTGACTTACTGCAGCAGTGGGGGCAGTGGTGTTGAGCCTGACATCAAGTGAAGCTATTAGTTGTTACTGTAAAAATTAGTGTATTTTGAAATTATGAAATTTTTAATGGAGGACAGAACAGTGGTTGTCAGGAGTTAGAGATGAGAGTGGGGGACAGAAGGGAGGTGTGTGTGGTTATAAAACGGATCCTTATGGTGGTGAAGCTGTTCAGTATCTTGACTATGGTCATGAATATAGGAACCTACACAGACGACAGAATTCTATAGAACTACATACATATAACACACAAATAAGTAAAACTGGATAAATCTGAATTTTAAAAGTTAATTTTAAGGAATTGGTTTATACTTTGGAAGGTTATAAAATCATTCTTTCAATTATCTACATTTAAAACGAAGTATCTCAAAAATAAATAAATAAATAATAAAATAAAACTAAGTATCTCTCTAAAAACAAAAATTGAATTAATGTGCCCAGTCGATGTGGCTCGGTGGTTGAGATGAACCAGGAGGTCACGGTTAGATTCCTAGTCAGAGCACACGCCCAAGTTGCAGGCTCAATCCCCAGTAGGGGGCGTGCAGGAGGCAGCCAATCAATGATTATCTCTCATCATTGATGTTTCTATCTCTCCCTCTCCCTTCCTCTCTGAAATCAATAAAAATATATATATATTTTTAAACATTGAATTAATGTAAAACATGTTCCCAAATTCTAGGCTTAAATTGCAAACATAAAACAGAGCCCAAAGGACACTTGAATGGGATATCTGTTATTTCAGAAGAAAGAAAGTTCAAGTCCTGCTGGGGTTTTGTTTGGGTTTTGGTTATTTTTAATAAAGAGAGTACAGACAAAAAAGAGGCAAACATGAAGAACCAGTTTATTGCCTTCATCATGCATTCAGGCAGTTTAGCCAAAGTAGCCAAAGCAGTCTGACAGCTGAAGTGGCCTGTTCCTTCGGTGGTGAGGACTGCCTCCTTCTGTTTGGAGGCCACGCCCAGTGTGATTGCTGTAAGGCAGGGGCTGGGGGGAGAGGAAGGGTCTAGCACAGTGATGGCGAACCTTTTGAGCTCGGCGTGTCAGCATTTTGAAAAACCCTAACTTAACTCTGGTGCCGTGTCACATATAGAAATTTTTTGATATTTGCAACCATAGTAAAACAAAGACTTATATTTTTGATATTTATTTTATATATTTAAATGCCATTTAACAAAGAAAAATCAACCAAAAAAATGAGTTCGCGTGTCACCTCTGACACGCGTGTCATAGGTTCGCCATCACTGGTCTAGCAGGACCCCTCAGTAAGTAGAGTGAATGACACTTAGGGCTTCCTCTCTTGCCACACTAGCGCCAGTGATGGCGAACAGATGCATCATGTAGATGCACTAGTGCATCATTATTTTGGTTGATTTTTCTTTGTTAAATTGCATTTAAATATATAAAATACATATCAAAAATATAAATCTTTGTTTTACTATGGTTGCAAATATCAAAAAATTTCTATATGTGATACGGCACCAGAGTTAAGTTAGGGTTTTTCAAAATGCTGACACGCCGAGCTCAAAAGGTTCGCCATCCCTGCACTAGCCTCACCAAGGAGCCTGGGGCCTGTTTCCACTCTAAGCTTTTTCATTCAAATAAATGAAAATTAATGGAATGCTCTGAAAACCTGGCAATTCCCCAGTCACCTTCTCTAAGGGTAAACCTATTGTGTTAGAATGACCAAAATCTGCAGGACTGGCTTGTAAATCTTTTTTTTTTTAATAGTTCATTGATTCTTAGAGAGAGGGGAAGGAAGAAGGAGAGAGGGAAAGAGAAACAGAAGTGAGAGAGAAACATCCATCAGCTGCCTCCGGCATTGCCTCTAGCCCACTTGTGCCCTGACCTGGAATCGAACCAGCAACCTTTCTGTGCATGGGACAACACCCAACCAACTGAGCCACACCAGCCACAGCTGTAAATCTTTTTCAGTTCTTTTTTACCCAAGAAATGAGAAGCCTTGCCCTAGCTGGCTTGGCTGAGTGGATAGAGTGCCGACCTGAAGACTGAAGGGTCTCAGGTTCAATTCCCGTCAAGGGTACATGCCCAGGTTGCAGGCTCTATCCCCAGTAGGGGGCATGCAGAAGACAGGCAATCAATGATTCTCATCATTGATGTTTCTCTCCCTTTCCCTTCCTCTCTGAAATCAATAAAAATATATTTTTTTCAAAAAGAAAGGAGAGTCTCTATAGGCTCATACCAAATATGGAAATTTAAAAAGCTCCGAAGACTCTTTTAGAATCAGGGAAAAGCTCATGCTAAGGAGCAAGGATGGGACACTTAACCATGGGAGTTATATGTATTAAACATGACCACAAAGAGATTTGAGGCAGTGTGCAAGCATCAGTCCTGCTTACCACATGTACGTAAGGACCTGGCAGTGTGGGCAATGTGGGGGTCTCTCCTGGCATCTAGGCCCACTCAGACACTGCAGAACCTGTGGAGAGAACTCCACATTGTTGTACACAGGCAGGGGGAGAAACCTTCAAAAAAAGCCAGTGAGCCATGACTAGGTAGCTCAGTTGGTTAAAGCACCGTCCCGATACACCAAGGTTGCGGGTTCAATCCCCGGTGAGAGCACATACAAGAATCAATAAATGAATGCATAAATAAGTGGAATGACTCCTCTCCTCTTCTCTCTCCTCCCATCACCTTCTCTCTTCTCTCTTCCTCTCTCTCTGTCTCTCCCCCCTCCCACCCTCCCTTCTTCTTTTCTCCTAAAAATTAAAAATGAAAAGTCTGTGAGCAGCCCAGCCAGTGTGGCTCAGTTGGTTGAGCATTGTCCCATGCACTAGGAGGTCGCCAATTCAATTCCTGGTCAAGGTACATGCCTAGGTTGTAGGCTCAATCCTGGTAGGGGACCAGCAGGGGTAGCTGATAGATATTTCACTCTCACATCAGTGTTTCTCTCTCGCTCTCCTTCTCTCTCTAAAAATCAATTTAAAATCTTTTTAAAAAATCATAGTACAGCCCAGCCAATATGGCTCAGTGGTTGAGCATTGACCTATGAACCAGGAGGTCACGGTTCAATTGTGTGGGCTCGATCCCCTGTAGGGGGCGTGCAGGAGGCAGCTGATCAATGATTCTCATTGTTGATGTTTCTCTTTCTCCTTCTCCCTTCCTCTCTGAAACCAATAAAAACATATTTTTAAAAAATTGTTTAAAGAAAGAAAAAGAAAAGCTGATGATCAGAGGGCTCACTCTAAAGGCTCTCTGGCTACCAGGCCCTCATTGGGGAATTCTAGAAGCTAGCACACCCTGTTCTTTACTAAAGCACTGCTGGTTTGTAGGGACTGAGGCAGACCTGGGGGGAGTGCTACAATTGTAATCTGGGATAGAGCCAAGTGTCGTTTTACAGATGTTTGTAGTGACTCAGAAAATGGCTCAGGCAGGCTGTACCTATCCTGCCAGCCACCACAACTGCCCTCCCAAGGGCCCAGGATAAGACCCAGGCCCATGTGATCAGCAACCTGCCCATCAGCTTTGCCTTCCCTCCATTGAAACTGACCTTTTAGTCATAGGCTGGGCCAGTCAGGAAATGTTCTCCACAAAGTGAAGAGGGCAGGTTCCCTCTTGTAGTGGCCATGTTTCTATGTGGGGTTGAATGTCCACTCATTCATCTACCCTGCTTTAGACACCATAGATTACAGCACTCAACAACCACCTTCCATCTTAATTGCAGAGACAGACTATAAATAACTAAGAAAATACAGAGTATGTAGCTGATGTTCAGTGCTTTGGAGAAGAATTGGAGCAGGAGCAGGTTGTGCCAGAGAGGGGGTTGCTGTTATCACATAGGCTGTATAAAGTCAGAGGGCACCTCCCTCACCAGAGAGTGAGAGTAAGCCCTGCAGGCATCTGAGCAAAGCACATCACATGAGAGGGGACAGTGAGTGCATGGTGGAAGTATGCCTGGAATATTCAGGGAAGAGCCAGGAGGCCAAAGTTGCTGATTCAGGTAAGGGAAGGAATAGTAGATGAAACTCTTTTATGCAGTGTGGGGGACAGGTCTTAGAGGGCTATTGGGCCATTGTAAGAGCTTTGGCTTTCACATTGAGTGGGATGGAAGCAACTCACTCAGTAGCTTAGCACGATGAGATTAGTACTATCTCCCTGGTTTCTGTGTTGAAGACAGTTTAGAGAGAGGCAAGGACAGAAGCAGGAGGCCATTGAAGTAGCTGTGGGGGTGATCTAGGCAAGAGATGATAGTGTTTGGACCCAGTAGTAGCGTGGTAATATGAGCAGTAATGTCATTCTAGTTATGTTCTGAAGAGTGAGAAAAAATTGCCCTAGCTGGTTTGGCTCAGTGGATAGAGCATCGGCCTGTGGAATGAAAGGTCCTGGGTTCAATTCCGGTCAAGGGCACATGCCCGGGTTTTGGACTCGATCCCCAGTAGGGGGCTTGCAGGAGCCAGCCAGTAAGATTGAGAAAAAATGGAGTCAAGATGACTCTAGACAAATCTTTTGGCCCAGCAGCTGAAGGAGTGGTCTCCTCTGCTGAGAAGGGCAGGCCTTGGGAGGAGCAGGTGTGGGGGAATTGGGTCATGAACATATTAAGTTCTAAGTGAAAATGTCAGTTTGACTCTGCACATCTGGAGTTTGGAGGGAGTTCCAGGCAGGAGATACAAATGCAAGGGTATTTGACATGTCTCTCCCAACCTGGAAACGTACCTGATGAACCCCCTTTTCTCTCTTGCCTACATGTTCTGTGAGGTAGTAGGAGAGGAAAGAGCTATTTTAAGAAAAGTAGACCAATGCAGGAGCTCCTAACTTGATCAGAAAACAGGCCTAAGAACACCGAGTCCCACTCTCAGAGCCCCATAGGCACCTGTGCAGACTTACCTTTACCCTGGGGTTTGGGGATTGAATTCTACCCACTCTTGCACAGTTATGAGGACTAATGGAACTTGAGAATGCAGAAACACTGTGGATTCCAGTGGCTCCAAATAATAAAGTGGGGTGACTCCAAGAACCCAATCATAGGCTACTCCTCTTAGTCCTCCTTCCACTCTTGCTCAAGCCATTCGGCATTCTCCTTTTTCCCACACCCCACTCTGCCACCCCAATCAGTAAACTAACCATTCCCTTTTTCTCCTCAGCTACACAGATGTTATTGATGTTGTCCAGGCCCTGCAGACCCATCCAGACTCAAATGTCAAGTCTTCCTTCACCATTGGTGCCATCACAGTGTGTGTGGAGCCCCTGAGCTGCTACATGGAGCACAGGTACACTCCTAAGATCACCTCCAGCCCACAGGACATGGTGTGTTTAGTGTACAGAAAGCAACACACTAGAAGGAGACACATCTTTATGTGTTTGTCTTTTGGAACACATCAGTCTACCTTATATACAATAAATGCTCAGTTGTTACTGGATTAGTGCCCGGTTCTCAGAAGACCCCTTTGGACTGGCAGCCTCTCCCCACTGTTTTTTGTGTGCTGAAGAGGCAGTGAAACTGGGAGCAGCATCTCCAAGAAAGAAATGCCCAGGGCAGTCTTTCCTTCTGTCTTTACTGCATAGGAGGGGCCTGTGTCCCAAGGCACTTGGAGTTTCTCAAAGATACTTTTTCATATGGTGAAGCCATCTTAAAGCCATTTTACCTTGTTAATGACACTCATTCTCACTGCTAACAGGGGAACTTTTTTTCTAACTTTGGAAGTAATATAAGAACAGCAGCCCTAACCGCTTTGGCTCAGTGAATAGAGCATCAGCCTGCGGACTCAAGGGTCCAGGTTCAATTCCAGTCAAGGGCATGTACCTTGGTTGCGGGCACATCCCCAGCAGGGAGTGTGCAGGAGGCAGCTGATCGATGTTTCTCTCTCATCGATGTTTCTAACTCTCTATTCCTCTCCTTTCCTCTCTGTAAAAAAATCAATAAAATATATTTTTTTAAAAGAACAGCAAAGAAAATTGGGTAATAATTCGTCCATAATCTCACTAATTCAATGTAACTATTATAATATTTGTGAATTCCTTTCTGATCTTTTTTAATTCTTCATTGTTTAAAGTATTACATATAGTATTACATATGTCTCCTTTTTCCCCCATTGACCTCTCCCTGGCCTCCCCAACCGCCAGCACATGCTCTCACCCCCCTAGTGTCCATTGGTTATGCTTATATTCATGCATACAAGTCCTTTGGTTGATCTCTTACCCCCCTCCCCTGCCTTTCCTCTAAAGTTTGACGGTCTGTTCGATGCTTCTCTGTCTCTGGATTATTTTTGTTCATTGGTTTATGTTGTTCATTATATTCCACAAATGAGTGAGATCATGTGATGTTTATCTTTCTCCAACTGGCTTATTTCGCTTAGCATAATGCTCTCCATGTCCATCCATGCTGTTATGAATAGTAAGAGTTCCTTCTTTTTTACTGTAGTGTAGTATTCCATTGTGTAGATGTACCACAGTTTTTTAATCCACTCATCTGCTGATGGGCACTTAGGCTATTTCCAAATCTTAGCTATTGTATATTGTGCTGCTATGAACATAGGGGTGCATATGTCCTTTCTGATTTCTTGGGATATATTCCTAGAAGTGGGATTACTGGGTTGAATGGGAGTTCCATTTTTAATTTTTTGAAGAAACTGTACTGTTTTCCACAGTGGCTGCACTAGTCTGCATTCCCGCCAGCAGTGCACGAGGGTTCCTTTTTCTCTACATCCTATCCAGCACTTGTCGCTTGTCAATTTGTTGATGATAGCCATTCTGACAGATACCTCATTGACGTTTTGATTTGCATCTCTCAGATGACTTAGTGACTTTGAGCATGTTTTCATATGTTTCTTGGCCTTCTATATATCCACTTTCAAAAAGTGTCTATTTAAGTCCTTTGCCCATTTTTTTATTGGATTTCCATCTTCCTTTTGTTAAGATGTATGAATTCCCTATAAATTTTGGAGATTAGGCCCTTATTGGCTATAACATTGGCAAATATGTTCTCCCATGCAGTGGCTTTCTTGTTGTTTTGTTAATGGTTTCTTTTGCTGTTCAGAAGGTTTTTATTTTGATGCAATCCCATTTGTTTATTTTCTCCTTAGTTTCCATTGTCCTAGGAGCTGTATCGTAAAGATATTGCTACGACATATGTCTGATATCTTGCTGCCTATGGATTCTTCTAAAATTTTTATGGTTTCTTGTCTTACATTTAAGTCCCTTATCCATTTTGTGTTTTTATGGTTTCCTGTCTCACGTTGAAGTTCTTTATCCATTTATGGTATAAGTTGGTGGTCTAGTTTCATTTTTTTGCATGTATTTGTCCAATTTTCCCAACACCATTTATTGAAGAGACTGTCTTGACTCTATTGTATGCTCTTGCCTCCTTTGTCAAATATTAATTGAGCATAATGGCTTGGGTCGATTTCTGGGTTCTCTGTTCTGTTCCATTGGTCTATATGTCTGGTGCAAGTCCGTGCGTTCTGAATATTTTCTTTGCAGATGCTTAAAGGGAGCAGCTTGATGACCTCAGGCCTTCTCAGATCCCTTAAGGGGGAACTCTGATCAACCTTATCTAAAATGCCTGGCTGTGAGAAGCAAGCAGGATGCTAAGAAGGGCTTTTCAGGGCATGGACTCTCAGTCACAAGCACTTGATGGGGACAGACACTTTCTAACAATATATTTGCTGTAGGGGAGGAGGGTGTTCAGTGATCAGTGAGTGCAGGGAAGTCAGTGAGTTTTGTTCTTGAAAGACTCTGGTGTGGATGTTCCAAGGCTCTTGACCTTGCTCAGAGCACATAGGGGGTTCCTCCTTGGAATTCTTCAGAAACCATGAGGCAGCCAGGCAAGAGCAACCCAAGAAGTGGTATTCATCCAGCTCATTCACCCACCAAATTTGGTTCCAAGTGATGTGTGCCTGGCTGTTTTTAGAAATCAAATAGAAGAATGAAGACTTGCCACCACCAAGGGAAATCCCCCCGGTGTTTTGAATAGCATTAATACCTGCCACATAGACCAGAAACAGTTCAGAAGTGTGGCTTCAGTAAGCATCCTACTTTCAGGGAAAGGAAACAGAAGCTCTGTGGTGCCAAGCAGACCTGGGCCCTGCATCAGCCCTCCCACTTCCTGGCTTCATGTGCAGCCTTGGGCAAAGTGCTTAGACTGCTTAGTCATCCTACACTCATTCTTCTCAGCTTTTAATGGGGTGGAAGTAAAGACAGAACAAGATTGTATATGTGAACTGCATGCATAGCGCCCAGCCCCACAGTAAGATAAAAGGAGCTATTCTCATTAGTGTTACTGTTCTTCCCTGAGAAGAGCACTATGATGTTTTAGGAGTTTTAAAGCACTGAGAGTATGGAATTTTCTCTGGGGCTTCCTACAGAGCTCCAGTTCTTAACTAACTCACACTTTGGATCAGTCACCCTCACCTGCTTCAGTTGTGATCCAGTCAGTTTGCTGTTTTTCATTCACTGTTAGAGGTCAGAATGGGATTAAAGGGGAAGCAGGATTCTAGTGCGCACATGAAGGGAAACATGGCAACTTGGTACTGAAAGCCCCTGTTAGAGTTAGGTGAATGTAATTTTTCTCATTTTCCCTTGAATTTCCCCTTTATGAAGACAGTATCTCTAAAAAAAAAAAAAAAGCCAGCTCTCTTTTTGTTCCTATAGTCTAGAGACTGGCCATGCCCAGGTATCCCCTCTTAAGCATTCCAAGGGTTGGCCATGTAGGGACTTTTCCTGGCTTAAGGAACTCTGTTTTGGTTCAAAGCTGTGAAAACTTCTTGCATAGCCATGGCTATCCTAATGCTCAGTGCTGCCTGCCACTTGCCCCTCGAGTAAATCATCTTAGGTATCAGTGATATGCTCATTTTTGTGGGAAATAATGACAACTGTGACTTTATGGTTTTAAAATATTTATTTTTCCTCCCTAGATTTCTCTTTCCAAAATGTCTTGACCAGTGTTCACAAGGTAAGCAATGGGCTTTACTCGTGTTTGCATGACTTTCAGATTCTGTTTAGATGCAACAGACTTTTCTTCATGCTCCTACTTACCATTCTAAAATCTAAAACAAATAAATTGGTACAGGGAAAACTTTGACATCTTTTATTTTTATATTTGATAGGCAGATTTCTTCCAGAGTTTGTTTCTTAGTGATGACAAATTGCCATGGCAACACCTCTCCTGAGCTGGGTTTAAATCTGCCCTTGCCTTCCAACTAATATCAGTGGACTGAATAGGTATTCCTAGCCTCTGGAACATCAAGATCTTGCATTTCTCCTGTCCCATGAGTGCAGAGTATAGCCCAATAGAACCTTCTCCCTTAATATTCCCCCTACATACAATGAAATTTTCCATACCTCCTTGGTAGCATTTAGAAAAATCCACCCATCCTGTAGGTTACACTCAACTTTGCATTGTCTTACTGTCTGGAACCCTAGAAGCAGCACTTTTTAGTCATATTAGCTATGGTGCCTGGAGACCAAGAATAAATTCTAAGTTTCCTGTAGTGGTGATAAAATGCTCATTGTTGTCAGAAGACCTGGGCTCTGGGCTTCCTGAGTCAGCCCAGCAAGTAGATATCAGACAAAGAAATAACTCGGTGTGCCAGCAGAGTTTTGCCCTGCTGAGCCCCTGCCAGTCCACAGGGAGCGGAGACAGCAGAGCATACCAGAGATCCAGAGATGTTGTCCTGGGAAGCAGCTGAGCTGGGTGCTGCACAGGGCAGGAGGCCGGGTCACTGGAGGGAGGAATGTGCGTTGGACTGCTGCACCAGGAGTCTCAAGTCCCGCCTTCAGAGGTCCCTGTGGCTTTACAGGCATTGCACCCCAGAAGCTGAGTGGAATGGAGATAGATACCCATAGTATCTACCACAGGTAGAGATTAAGGAGATTTTATGGAGGTTGGGTCAGTGGGATATGATGATAGGTTACATATGGGACATGAGTTAGAAAAAGGAGATATCTTGGATGACTGCTAGGTTTCTAGCTTGAGAGATTAGGAAGGTTGGTAGTGCCTGTCCTTGAAATAGAAAGCACAGGAAAAAAACAAAGGACTGGAAGATAACCAAGGAGAGCTGTCTGGTCCTCAGATACATGTTTGGTAGTCAGCATCAAAGCCACGGGTGTGGGCTGTAGTCAGCTCCTGTCCACCACATTATTGCCACCCTAGTGTCCTTGACTCCTTGACACTTTCTCCCTCAGTGCCCCTCTGCTTTTTTTGCACATAAAGCACAGATGGTTGGGCTGCCCTGGCAAAGGGCAAGTCCCTTGTATTCACTGTTCATGAAACTGAGCAATATTCAGGACAGATTGCATTCTCTCTGGCACTTAGTAGGAATATTTCAATATCACTGTCTCCTAATTCAGTGTTCAAAGGCAACCTGTGTCAAATTCTGTGCTTGTATAAAGCTAGGGATGTGATCAGATATGGGCAGTCGATCTTAGATCCACATATGCTGTTTTCTAAACTCCAGGGGGCTTGTGCAGTGACAGTACCTTGATAAATATCTTCCCCTTGCAACTGGGCCCAGGGAACCCTGTGGACTAGTCTGACCTGGCTCACCATGGGCATGGGCTGCATGGGGGCCCGGTGGGGGGAGATAAAAGGCAAGGTCAGTTGACTTGTGAACAATACAGGTTTTAACTGTGCAGATCTGCTTATATGCAGATATTTTTCAATAAATACTATAAATTTATTTTCTCTGTGATTTTTTAATAACATTTTATTTTCTCTGGCTTATTTTATAAGAATACAGTATATAATACATATAACATACAAAATATGTGTTAACTGTTAACAGTAAGGCTTCTGGTCAACAGTAGGCTATTAGTAGTTAAGTTTTTGGGTAGTCGAAAGTTATATGTAGCCTTGCCCATGTGCCTCAGTTCTTAAACGTCAGCCTATGATCCAGGAGGTCATGGTTCGATTCTTGGTAGGGCACATGCCCGGATTGCAGGTTTGATCCCCAGTTGTGGGCATGCAGGAGGCAGCTGATCGGTAATTCTCTCTCATCACTGATGTCTATCTCTCTCCCTCTCATTCCTCTCTCTGAAATCATTGTTTTTTAAATTATATGCAGACTTTTTTTTACTATAATGCCCCTAACCCCAAAGTTGTTTAGGGTCAACTGTATTTTTCCTCGGTGATTTAGTGGCTCACTTGGAGGTGGGATCTGACAAACACTTCATGTCCCAAGGGAGCATATTGCCTCCTTTTGCTCCTTTTCATGAGTCAGGCTCCCTGATTCATTGCTTTTACAACAAAGGATTATTTACAGTGAGAAAAGGACTGTATTGCAGTCCCAAAATGATGTTGTGTATTACAGAAATAAAAGGATTAGGACATAATCTCAGTGCTTAAAAAGCTAGCAAGGCTCATTATAATGTTGCCTTGAATGCAGAGTGACACATTTTACCAACATGCGCTGCTCTTAGAAGTATCTATAGATAGATATAAGAGGTGAACTTTGTTTTCTCCAGGGCTACGGGAAGTCTTTCACCCAGACTAGGATGGTCAGATAGACCTCAGAGATGTCTGGGCACTGTTGGGAATGGGCCAGACTGGCGAGACCTTGACCAAATCTGGGTATCCACTCCTTGATACAAACAGAAGGAAGCTCCTGAACCAAGCAAAATGAAAACACCTATGGTGGCCTCTTCACCCTGAGTTCCAGATAACTGCTGCACCTGCTGCACGAGATGGCATTTCCTCTTGACAGGTGGCAGTTTGCATAGCTGGCCTAAGGAATGCTAGGCATAATCCTCTTGCTTGTTTCCCTATAAAACAAAGCCCCTTTTTTATGTCCAGTTCTTGACCTAGAATTCCAAGCCCACAGGGTTTACCTATGATGGTACTTGTGAGGCAGACAGTACTTTGGGCAGAGTGCCTCTCACCTTTTCCTGGATAGGACAGGCCTGTTTGTGACCCTGAAAGTATACACTGCTTAGGTTGGCATGTTTGCACTAGTCTGACTCCAGTTTCTTTGGCCCAAGAAGATACTAGACAGAATCCTAAGGCCTTTATTAGTCTTCACTGAGCCTTTCCTGGCTTCTCACTGCAAGACCCACCACAGCTATTCTCATCTTCTACCCCTGGGAATCTGACGGGCCTCTTGCAGCATCCGGCTTCTGTATCTGCCATCTCCGGAATGTGCTGAGCCTTCTAGAACCCTGCCTGCTTCCCACTGTGCCACATTCTGAGCCTGGCCTCCTCACCTTGCCTGACTGTGTTTCCAGAGGCCCCAGTCACTTCCTGTGGCTGCACCAGCACATGGGGTTCTGGCATTAGCTCACCAGGCTGTCCTTCCTGCCTCCCCTGCAGCCTCCAGAGTGACCTTCCTAAATGGGAAAGGGAGCACAGGCACCACCAGTGTGACCTTCATTAGCAGGCTTCCCTGACACTCTGGCTGAAGATGGTGCATCTTTTTCTTTTCTTTTTATTGAATGTATTGGGGTGACACAGGTTAACAAAATTATATAGGTTGAAGATGCTCCAATTAATGTTAAAGCTTCTGAACAGAAAGGGCATGCAAGGAACCTTTTAAAATGGAATAATCAGCCGTAACCGGTTTGGCTCAGTGGATAGAGCATCGGCCTGTGGACTGAAAGGTCCCACATGGAGACCTTAACAATAGAGGTGTTTTGTTTTGTTTTTAATCCTCACCCGAGGATATTGGAGGCAGCTGATCGATGTTTCTCTCTCATCAATGTTTCTAACTCTCTATCTCTCTCCCTTCCTCTCTGTAAAAAATCAATAAAATATTTAAAAAAATAAAAAAATAAAAAAATAAATAAAATTGAATAAACAAAATGCTAACATATTCTCCATTTGAATTTCTAATCATGTGCTGTTACCAAAACTAGGTCTTACATGGAGACCTTAACAATAGAGGTGTTTTGTTTTGTTTTTAATCCTCACCCGAGGATATTTTTCTATTGATTTTTAGAGAGAGAGGAAGAGAGAGTGAAAGACAGAGAGAAATATCGATGTGAGAGAAACACATCGATTGGTTGCCTGTTGCATGAGCCCTGTTCAGGGCCTGGGCTGGGGAGGAGCATGCAACCGAAGTACGTGCCCTTGACCGGAATCGAACCTGGGACCCTTCAGTCCGCAGGCCGACGCTCTGTCCACTGACCCAAACAGGCTAGGGCAGCAGTAGAGGTTTTGAGTGTGTTAGAAGCTTATTTAAAAACTAGAGGCCTGGTGCACTAAATTTGTGCACTGGAGGGGGTGTCCCTCAACCCAGCCTGCACCCTCTCTAATCTGAGACCCCTTGGGGGATGTCCAACTGCCAGTTGATGCCCTATCCCTGTGGGCCTTAAACTGGCACTCAGACATCCGCCTCACAATTCAGAGACTGGTGGCTCCCAAACCACTCCGCCTGCCTGATTGCCCGTAACCGCTTCTTCCTGCCAGCCTGAAGACCCCCTAGCTACGCCCCTGCGGAGGGGAGAAGGCAAACTGTCCCCCTGTGGGCTCTATCCCCACGACGTGCATCTAGTCGCACTTGTCACTACAAGGCGCTCGCGCAATG
>NW_005871226.1:688976-693292 GCF_000147115.1 Myotis lucifugus | reverse complement strand
ACTGCCTTTCCTACAGGCCTGGTTGCCACTAACTGCCCTCCCCTGCCAGCCCGGTTGCCCCTAACTTCCTCCCCTGCCAGCCTGGTCCCCCCTAACTGCCCTCCCCTGCCAGCCTGGTTGCCCCTAACTGCCCTCCCCTGCCATCCTGGTCACCGCTAACTGCACTCCCCTGCCAGCCTGGTCACCCATAACTGCCATTCCCTGCAGGCCTGGTCCCCCCCAACTGCCCTGCCCTGCTGGCCTGATTGCCCACAACTGCCCTCCCCTGCCGGCCATATGTGACCACATGGGGCGGCCATCTTGTGCAAGGGTGTGACGGTCAATTTGCATATTACTTCTTTATTATATAGGCTTGTGGGTTTGTGTGTGTGACTCCTTCTCAGCTGTACACTTTGAGAATCTACTGGTTAGCACCTGATATATGGTTAGTGCCTGGTAAATGTGGTCTGAACTAGTGAAGGTGATTGACACCCGCTCCTGATGAGGTTAAGTACAGGGAATGCAGAAGGGCCCCTTGATGAAGCTCAGGATATCAGCTGGAAAGGAGAATTAAGAAGATAAGAGGGCCCAGCAAGTGTGGCTCAGTAGTTGAGCATCAACCCATGCACCAAGAGGTCAGTTTGATTCCTGGTCAGAGCACATGCCCGGTTGCAGGCTCAATCCCCAGTAGGGGGTGTGCAAGAAGCAGCCCATTGATGTTTCTATCTCTCTCTCCCTTCTTCCTCTCCCTCCCTCTCTCTCTCTCAAAATCAATAAAAAAAACATTTTAAAAAAGAAGATAGGAGATTATGAAGTTAAGGCAGCTACAGTGTTGAGGTCATGCACTCCAAGAGGTGGCAGAAAGCGGAACAGAATATGGCTATGTCCCTTGGTGTTGGGGATCCGGGGTGTCTATACAAGGGGCTACTGGAAGGGACAATCAGGGAAGGGAGCAAGGGCCCATGTTGGTGTGAGCCCTCATCCCATCAGGACTCTGAAGGCTGAACTGTTCTTGGTTTTATTCCCAGGCCTGGTGAGTAATGTGGTGTTCACCAGTCATACCACGGAGCAGAGGCACCCGCTCCTCGTTCAGCTGCAGAGCCTCATCAGGGCTGCCAATCCTACCACAGCCTTCATTCTTGCAGAAAATGGGATTGTCACCAGGTAAATTTATCCCGTTCCCTTCACCCCACAGACCAGGCATCTTCTCAGATCAGCAGCTCCCCTCTGGTAATGCACCACAGGGTCTCACTGTACCTGAGTCCTGAGCCATTACAGAAGTGCTGATGCTGCGTGAATCACCAAAAGGACACTATGTGTCAGAATCCTGTCCTGTTTTGAGATATTTTATTTTAATGCATTCACATTTTCATCCATTAAGGAATGGAAGTCAAGAATTTCTCAAGTTCCTGTGTTAACATGTAAGAAAAATTATATAGAGAACATAGAGAAATTATCTTTTTACTTCATGGACTTGGGTCCAAATTACAAACTAAAAATAGATCATTGGTGACTTTGTATGTGTGTGTACGAAAGCATCTGATTGTATAGCAATTTTGTTTGCTCAGTAAGGACACTGAAAGGTATATATTTTTTATATAATTTTGACTTTTTTAGAATATATTTTTATTGACTTCAGAGAGGAAGGAAGGAGAAAGGAATAGAAACATCAATGATGAAGGAGAATCATTGATTTGATCAGCTGCCTCCTGCATGCCCCCGACTGGGAATCAAACCCCCAACCTAGGCATATGCCCTAGCCAGGAATTGAACTGTGACCTCCTGGTTCATAGATTGATGCTCAACCACTGAGCCATGCTGGCTGGGCTAGTTTTCACGTTTTAAAAATTGATTTAAGTAAGGGAGAGAGAGAAACATCGATTTGTTCTACTTATGCATTCATTGATTGATTGTTGTATGCGCCCTAATCTAGAGATTGAACCCTCAACCTTGGCATATCGGGACAATGCTCTAACCAACTGAGCTACCCAGCCAGGCTAGTTTTGACTTCTGAGCAATGCAAATATTTTACATATTCAAAAATTAAATGAAACCAACAAGGAGGGAAAAATCTAAATACAAACAAAAAAGTGAAACCATCTGCAATCACACACACACACACACACACACACACACACAAAATAATTCACATAATCCTCCATTGGTATCCTGATTCCAAACAGCATCACTGAATAGAGAAGGGAGATTATAAATATGGCCCTAGCCAGTTTTCTCAGTGGTTGGAGCTTTGGCCCGTGGACTGAAAGGTCCCCGGTTCAATTCCAGTCAAGGGTACATACCTTGGTTGCAGGTTCGATCCCTGGCTGGGTCAGAGCATGTACGGGAGGCAACCAATTGATGTGTCTCTCTCACATCAATGTTTCTCTCTCTGTGTCCCTCTCCCTGCCTTCCACTCTGTCTAGAAATCAGTGGGGGAGAAATATCCTCCGATAGGATTAATAATAAATATGAAATGGGAAAGGTGAGGGAAAACCCTGTAAATGTTGGATTTGAATTTGGGGGAACTCAGTGTAAATTTATTATTTTTATTTTTTTTTATTTTTTTCTGGCTCTCCCGAAAGGAGGCCTCCACCCAGGTGCTTCCTGCACCTGAGGGAGCCGGGGCTGCACCGGCGAAGGCCGGGGTCCGCGTGGGCGGCGACCTCGGTCAGCCCGGGTCGGCGTTGGCGTTGGCGGCCCTCCTCCCGGCGCCCCCGCGCGGACCACAGCTCCTCGGAGAACCGGCCCCGGAGGTCGCGGGGCGGGCCTGCGGAGGCTCCGCGCCCCTCCGCTGCTCGCTCCTCCTCTTCTTCCCGAGAGGCCCCGCCCGGCCGCTGGGACCTCAGAGCCGGAGACCAGAGCCTGCCCCCGCGCGGCCCGCGGTGCGGCGAGCCTACTAAATTTATTATTTTTAAAAAGGTATATTTACGAGCTCTTTCCATTGAAAGGGACCAGAAATACTAATGCCACAATAAACACCCTACCTCTAGATCTTGGTTTTTATGTACCAATCCACTGTCAGGTATCAGGACTCCTTGGAGAATTGGCTGATTGCAGGTCTAGGGCAGGTACATTTTTTACACAAAAAAGGAAAGATTTGTGTAGATATGTCAAAAGGATAGGGGAACTATCTTATGAAGCTGTCAGTAGCCAAATTTGGGACAACTTGAGTGTGAGAAAGAATAATGATAATAATGGGTTATAGCACATGGAATAAGGTGAGTCTATGTGATACTAAAAAAATGAAGAGGGGCAGGATATTAAAACTCTTTTAACAGGCAAATGCTAATAAATAAATAAGGATTTCTAGAACTAGAAAGTCAGCATCTTGTAACCTTTGGTATAATAACTTGGTTTAGGCAAAAATCAGTGGATGCTCAGTAGTTGACAGATTGTTGAGGAAAAGGATATTCACTAGTCTCAGAGTATCACTCCACAGACTACTTACTACTTAAAAAGAGGGAAAGTACCTTCACAGTAAGAGGAGAGGGTCTTGTAGTCATGACATTGACCAAATGATTCAACTTAGCAAGGCCACTAATGGGACAAATTGGCATCGTGTGCCTACGTCCTGTGATGCTATGGGAAGGACACATCACCTGGTATTAATCTTGCCAAAAATGTTTACCTGAATCTAATCATGAGGAAACAACCAGACAAATCTAAGTCATGGGACACAAGACAACTGGCATATAGTCTTTAAAAAGATTAATGTCATGAGAAACAAACACACAAGAAAGTTGGAGGAATTGTTCCAGATTAAAGAAAAATAAAGATTGTAATTTTGATAGGTGATACTTGATTGAATCCTGGGTCTCCCTAACCCCTAGAAAGGGAAAATTTGAAAATGGATGTATACTAAATCAATACTTCTTCAGCTTTAATGTGCATATGAATCTCTTGAGGATTATTAAAATGAGGGTTCTGATTTAGTGGGTCTGGAATAGGGCCTGAGATTCTGCATTTCTTTTCTTTTTTTTTATAATTTTTATTTCTTAAAGTATTACAAAGAGTATTACATATGTCTCCTTTTTTCCCCCCCTTGACATTCCCCCGACTCCTACCCACCGCCCCCCCCACCGCCCTGTGTCTTGTGTCCATTGGTTAATCTTATATGCATGCATATAAGTCCTTCAGTTGATCTCTTAATCCCCCCCAAACCCTCCCTAGGCTTCCCACTGTAGTTTGACAATCTGTTCAATGTTGCTCTGCCTCTGTATCTACCCCTGTTCATCAGTCTATACTGGTCCCCTTTATCTGTCCCAACCTCACTGGAGTAGTCTCAACCTCACCAGGGCCGTCGGAGCCTCACCAGGACCGTTACAGCCTCACCGGGG
>NW_005871226.1:669258-688697 GCF_000147115.1 Myotis lucifugus | reverse complement strand
GGGGGCGTTTTTTACCTCCCCGGGGGGGGTTTCCTCCACACAGGGGGGGGGTTTTAACCCCCCCCGGGGGGGGGTCCCCATCTCCCGGGGGGGTTTTTAACCCCCCCGGGGGGCTGTCCCTCCCCCGGGGGGTTTTTTACACCCTCACCGGGGTTGTCTCCCCCACCCCGGGGCTTTTTCAACCTCACCGGGGCCGTCCCTACCTCACCGGGGCCGAGATTCTGCATTTCTAATGAGCTCCCAGGTGATACCAGTGCTGCTGGTCCACAGTATTAAATTCCTCGGGCGTGATAATCATATTGTGGTTCTGTAAGATAATGTCCTTGTCCTTAGGCGATGCATACTGAAATACTTAAGGGTGAAATAACAGAAAAAATGCATGCATTTGTTGCTTATGTGGGGGGGGGGGACGGTGGAGAAAGAAAGCAAATGTGCAGGTTAAGATTGATAGTCCTAATTAATCTGGGGGTTTTTTTCTGTATGTTTTCAAAGGAATGAAGACATTGAGCTGATTCTGTCAGAAAACAGTTTTTCAAGTCCTCAGATGCTACGATCTCGATACTTAATGTACCCTGGCTGGCAAGTATCATCATTGAAAAGTAGCTGAGATTTATTTGTAAATCCAATGATTTATTTATTAACAGCAAAAGAGAGAGAGAATACCAGGTGTGCTATACGAGGGTGTCCATGGCAGCTGGAAGGACCTACCATGTCCCAGCAGCAGCTGACTTTTCCAGGAGCCCAGTGCTCCCCATCTTGGGCTCCAAATTGGGAGCCTTACTGCATGTTGAGACTTAAGGAGACATCCTGTGGGCACCAGGCACAATAGTGTCCTGTGTTTCCTCTGGCCTCTAGTGAGGGTGAGGTGGCTGACACAGAACCAAGGAGTTGTAACCTTCCCAGGTGAGAGAGTCACTCCTGAGAATAGTCAGTCCTCTAGGGTTCCTTCCTGACAGCTAAGTTCCCTGCCGATGGGGCCCAGAAGATGTTTCTTCTCTCCTGGCAGCCTCCCAGCCTGTGACCTTCTCCTCCAGAGGGGAGAAGAGAAGGAAAGAGACTACAAGGTGCATTGTAATCATACTAATACCAGCAGCTCACGAGCACTTACACACATTGTTCTAAGTATGGTAACCACTAGCCACACTTGACTATTTAATAAAATGTAAATGAATAAAAATTTAGTCTTTCAGTCATACCATACTTGATTTGAATCACATCATACTTATACATAGGTAAGTGGGTCATCCCTTTTTCCTGAACAAGGCAGTTATATCTTAGATACAAAGAAAGAGATGGAGCTTCTGAGGTGAAACCCTCCTCTGGTGGCTGCAGATGCGGGCCCTTTTGCTGCCCACACCTATGGGCCTGGGCCTGAGACTTCTTCTTTCTGCACCTGGTGCCCAGGGAATCACCCTCTTCCAGTCCATGCTGACTCATTCTGGGCACGTGAACTGAGCTCCGGATACACTTTCCTGGAGGCAGACTGATCCAGGAAAGAGCTGGGTATGAGGACCTCATTAGAAGGTTCTGTGAGTCTGGAGTCTGAAACCTTCCCTTGATCAGGAAAATCAATGATTGTAGATAATCAGAGATGGAGGGGCCTTAAAATCCAGGGAAGGTGAGGGAGGGTGGGTGGGTAGGAGGTGATCAACCAAATAACTTGTATGCGTATATGCATAATCCATGGACCATAGACAATAGGGTGGGGAGGGAGGGGGCTGGAGGGGATCAATGGGGCGGAAAAGGGAATATATGTAATACTTTCAACAAGGAAGATTTTTTTTTTTTAATCACCCTTCAGGCTCTCCTTTCTGAATTCTTTCCTTGGATTCAGATAATTTAGTCTTTTAACAAGATGGCAGCCATCAGACTCCTACTCATCCCTAGATATTACTCCCCTCCCTCCTTGGGTCAGGGCCATTACCTCCTAGTGAATGGACTTCAGCTCCAGGATGTGCTCATTCTGTGCTGTGAAGATTCTTAGCCATTCCCCTTTCAGGCCTCTGTTCTCATCGGCCCCGCCCCCACCTCTCTGGTTGAAGGGCGTGTTTCTAGCCTGGGAGGAAACCTTTCCCTTTTCCTTTAGCCCCTCCAAATTCTCCAAAGGATTCGGGCTCTGAGCACAGAAGCCCCAGTAACTCATGGTCTCCAAATGGCTGTCTGGGTTGGGGGAGAGAAAAAAGACCATGGCAGTATTGCAAAAATGTTATGCTACTACCCAACTTTAAGAAATCACAAAGAGTAAGATACTTTCAACAATATAAAATTCAAAACTGCAGTTGCTATTTTAAAACTAAGGAAACTAATAAGAAAATACAGCCCAGCGGGTATGGCTCATCAACCTATGAACTAGGAGATCACAGTTTGATAACCAGGTTTTGGGCTTGATCCCAAATAGGGCAAGTGCAGGAGGCAGCTAATCAAGGATTCTTTCCTATCACTGATGTTTCTCTGTCTCTCCCTCTCCCTTCCTCTCTCTGAAATGGATAAAATCATATTTTTTAAAAAGATGAAAATACAGTAGACTGGAGGAAAATGATTGCTTCAAATGTGACAAAAGGTTAATATAATATTTGAGAAACTTGTTTGGTCAGTTAAGAAAAATAGCCCAGTCCATATAGATGTGGACAATTCACTGAGGATCAAATACAGATGGCAACGATGATAGCAATTCCATGTCAGTAATATTCAAAATGTAATATGATGCTTCACTATTATTTTGATTGATACTATTACATTTAAACAAAAATATCTATAGTAACCATTGCTAGGGAATTGTTGTGAAACTGGAATGCTCACCTACTGCCAGGGACAGTGTAAATTATTACCCATGAGATGGTTACACCCTCTTCTGGACTGATTCCAATCATGGGGATTCATCTGAAGGAACTAATACAAAAGGAGAAAGGACAGGTCCATCACTTTGTAAGCTAGTTGATGGGAGTTTATTATACTACCCTTCTACCTTTGCATGTGTTTGAAGTTTTCCATATTGAAAGGTTAAATTTTTTAAATGCTCTGAATATGGCCATGTTCTGAATGAGTCTGTGGCAACATTATGTCTTCTGTACTCAAAACTGAGAAAATAGTGCAGAGCTGCCTCAGCCCTTTAGTTCCTTCTGGAGAGAGTGTACACACCAAATATACAGTCTGTTAAACTACCCTCAGCAATGGTGGAGCATAGTTGGAGCCCTTGAAAGAGTGGGTGGGGATCCTGAGGAAGAGCTCTAAGGGTACCAGGAAGGACCCCCTGGTCTCAGGTGGGACACTGCAGGCTTCAAAGGTCAAAGGGGTATTTGACATCAAGAAACTACTAGTCTAAAGAGGTAAACCATTCTTCCCAACCTCAAGGTGAAAGAAACATATATACATTTAAACAAATGTATTATACACAAAATTGTGTACAAGTAAGAGAGAATGCAAATATTACAGGATAAATAATATATAGTTCATTCCAAAGTATTATATAATACTGTTGTACTTACAATTTTTAAACCTTTTAAGGTATGAAGGTAAATTTGATGCTGGATCAGTCTTTCCATTAATGGTTCAGATCTGCGTATGGTTTGGTCGTCCCTTGGAGAGGACTCGCTTTATAGCCAAATGTAAAGGTAAGCCCTGGCCGGGACAGGTCCCAGGCCCAGTAAAAGAACAACAAGAGTTGTCTCTGTTTCCTGGCACCATTTTAGTTTTCTGAATGCTGTCTCTTCTCCTCTCCATTTGGGTCTGAAAACAGGCAGAGGGATTTGAGAATGCAGGAATCCCCCACCTCTGGAGCCACTGGGGAGGAATGGGTGGGAATAGAACCCATGAACCCAGGACCCTAGAGTAAGATCCCTTCCTAGTCCCTAACCCTCCCAGCGCTGCCACTCTGAACTTGACCTCTGCCCCCAGGTGGGTAACAATCCTGTCCTCTTCCTCCACCAGCAATTCAGTCTTCCATCAAGCCAAGTCCTTTCTCTGGAAACATCTACCACATCCTGGGCAAAGTGAAGTTTTCAGGTAACTGGGGGGTTGGATTTGGGAGCCCTGCACTATGGAGTTCATAGCCTCCATTGGTGCTCTGCAGACTCTCTCCAAAACCCTCCCCTCTGGGCCTTACACCATTGGGCTCTTTCAATCACCCCTCTCTGCCAGGGGCCCACCTTCCTTCAGGTCCTTCTGCTCCACAGTGGAGGATCTGTCCTCCTTCCCCTGGATGGCCTGCCCAGGGCCTCTCCTCACAGCTCCTGGACTTCCTTGTTCCAGAGACTCAAACCATCATCCATGGTTTCTTTCTAGACCTATCACCTTTCTAGAGCTATCCCAACACTGAGATCTCCAGCTTCTGATCCATGTCTGTCAAAGTCACTTGCCTTCTCCCTTCTGTTCAGTAGGCCTATTTATCAGCCTTAGACCTCTGGAGCCTTCCAGACCTGAAGTCTGTCTGTCTGGGCTGGGGTCAGAGAAGGCCTCAAAACAAGAAGGAGTTGCTCAACTCAGCACTGAGGAAGGGGAGACTGTTCCAGAGAAAAGGCACAGCATGTGCTATGGACCTGAGGCAAAAAGGCACACTTCAAGAACCAGAAAGGGCTTACTGTGGCTGGGGCTTAGCAGGAGGCAGGGATTGTGTCTGTTAGGTTGTCTTTGGCTCTTACAACAGAAAACCCCAAATCAACTAGCAGGTGTTAGCTACATACCAAGAAGCAAGAGGTTGGGCAGCTTAGCAAAGCCACTGAGGACCCAGCTAATGTGTGTCTCTGTGTTCTTCCATTCTTGATGTCAGTTTGTCCTCAGGTACCCACCCCTCATGGTTGCCAAGTAGTGCTGTAGGTCTAGGTGTCAAATCCAGACACAACATCCAGCTGATGGAGAGGCTGGCTCTTCCTGTGGTATCTTTATCAGTGCAGACACCCTTGCTGAAGTGCCTCCTCCCAATTCTTCAGCAGACTTCTCCCCTTGACCGGAATTCAGTTGCTATGCCTTCCAGGATCCAGGACCCATGGGGAATTGGTATTGGAGGAAGAGAGGGCTGCTAGACAGGCAGCCATCAGTGTCTGCTACAGGGAGCCATTGAGAGTTGTAAGCATGGAACCATCTGGGTCTTCAGATGAAAGAATTAGACAACGTAACCTTTAAAAAGGAATCTTTCATGGTCTTTAACCTGTACCATTGGCCTAAATTATATTACTGAATTTGAAACTTTGGCCCTCTCTTCAAGCCCCTTGCTCAAGCCCACTTCCCTCAGGCGCCAACAGAAAACCCCCCACCTGCTTCAGGGGTCTTAGTGCCTTTGTCTTCCCTCTCCCCCATCATCAGCTCCTTTTCTTTATTTACACCTACTCTTGACCCCTTGCTTGTTCAAGGTTAACCTCTCTTGTTCTGGATCCTTTTCTCATCCTGCCTTTTAGAGGTACCTTTATCTTTTCTCATGTCTCCAGTCAGTCATAGCCCAGCTTCTCAGCCTGTAAACCTTGTCCCCTCTTTTCTATTCCCATCCCGGTGACCTTTCTACAGCACTTGTACTGTGGACACGCCCTCCTCCCTTGGCCCCTCAGGCCTCTGTTGAGACCCACCCCTCCAGAAGGGGGCCTTTCTCTTATAGTCCCCTTCTAGGTTATATCCACCTGATCACTTGATCAACCAACCTACTCCGCCCTCTCTTACTTCATCCTTTCTAACTTGCCACCAATTATGTCCGTTCTCCCTCCTGTACATGTCTCATGAGTCTGTCCAACCATAGACCCTGTGTCAGTCTTGTGTAGCCTTATTCTTTTGGGGCATTGTCTCGGGGACTGACATGTGTTCTTGCAGACTCTGAGAAGACCATGGAGGTCTGCCACAACACTTTGGCCAATTCCTTGAGCATCGTGCCTGTATTGGAGGGACCGACGCCACCACCCAACTCCCGAGGCACACCTCAAGACAGCAGCGGGCAACAGGAGTGTTACCTCGTGTTCATCGGCTGCTCCCTGAAGGAAGAAAGCGTCAAGGACTGGCTACGGCAGTCTGCTAAGCAGGTAGTTTTTGAAGCTCAGACAGACTTGGCACAGATGTGGCTAGCACACCTCAGAGCTGCTGCTGGCCTTGAGGCAAAGGCCCCCCACAGTCTCCCTGGTGCCTCCCCACTCCCCACCGCTCAGCTCAGCCAGCACTTTCAGGGACACTTAGAGAGTGGGAGGCAGCCACTCAGACAAACTCAGGGCAGACTTGTTTTCACAGACATTTCCAATTCTACTTCCACAAGCAGACTGGGGTTACTAGGTGGCCTCGTAGGGCCTGGGTGAAACCTACTTGTTCCATGTGGACCCTGGGTCAAACTGATGTTCCAAACTCAAAATGTCATTTCTTAGCTGAACCTTATTCAAAACTCTCCTGTGTTCTGAGCCCAGAATCTCCTATTCTTGGGCTTTCCCGCTAGAAAGGAATTAACAACAAAGATATGGGAAGAGCCTTTTGCAAATCAAGACTCCAAGTATGGATAGCAGTGAGCCCGGGGCCCTGGAGACAGGTGCCGGGGAAGGGGAGGCTTCCTGTAAATGCACACAAGCACCTTTAGCCCAGACACACACACACACACACACACACACACACACACAGGAGTTATGGAGTTAAAATCCTTCAATACACTGCAAGCTTTCGGTGCTAAGCCTCTTAGCACAGCCTTGGGGGTTTAGCTCATCCTAGAACTCTGGAAAAAGAGTTGACTGGGGCTTGGGGCCTTTGTAGATGCTCAGTGGAAACCTGTCTTTTATACTGAGGAATGGCTGCCTGTAGGCTGTGTCTTTCTCAGACCTACCTGGATAAACTTGATGATGCTTGACTATGGGACCTCATCCCTTTGTCTGCATGTCTGGCACTGGTGGGCCTTAGGGATGAGAATCTGCAGAGGCAGGAACATGCCTATTTGCAGAAGCACTGGTCTCTCCTCTGCCACTGTCCCCCGGCACACAGAGCTCGGGAGTGGTCTTCTCGAGGGGCAGACAAGCAGGATATTGTGTCCAGGTCATGCCAGTGCTTGGGTCTTAGTCATATAACTGGCCCCTTGAGCCCTCACCTGCCTAGGTACTCCATCAGCTCTGTTGGGACCTGACCCCTCCCTCCATCTCTGCACAGAAGCCTCAGAGGAAAGCCCTGAAGACCAGGGGAATGCTGACCCAGCAGGAGATCCGGAACATCCATGTGAGTACCCTGCCCTAGGGGCTTAAGGCTCGTCCATATCCCAAGGCTGTCCTTCCAAGCTTGTGTAGCTTCATCCTTTGGGATTTTCTGGCGTCACCTGGGCATGAGATCTAGGAGCAGCTGAAGCCCTGCTTTGTCACGCTGTTCAAACAACTGAAGTTGTTCTCTCCTAATGTGTGAATCTGAGGCCAGGACAAGAGGCCCCTTGATGAGCCCTCTTGGCCTCCAGGCTGACTCCCAGCCTCTGCCCCAGTTCCTACCTCCACAGGAGACTTTTCCTGACAGGTTTGGAGGCAAAGACTAAAAGGAACACAGGCCCCAACATGAGCCACATCACCAGTCCCGTAATGTGCAGGTGGGCAGAGAGTGCTCTGGGACTCCAGGAGCCCCTGCTTTGGACGTGAGGAGAGCCCTTCATATCCAGGCCCTACAGGACCTGGGCAACCCTGGGTGCTCCTGGGCAGGACACCGTGGGCACCTCAGAAAACAAACCTTCAACAAGGTCTAGTGCAGGTAGTTTATTTTGGAAATGATCTAGGAGACACGAGTATGGAAATGGGAAAGTAACAGAGAGAAGGAAGGGGAGACAGCCAACAACGGGTATGTTATCGAACCAGGACCACTGTGGACAACCAGTTTCTTCTCACCAGGGGCACCCAGAGTGCCTCCCCACGAGCCTGGAGACCTCCATCAGTCATTGCCTGAGAGCTGCTGTGGGGAGGCGTTAACTCCCTGACACACAGCCTCCATGGAGTGGGCTATCTTGCAAGGATAATAGGTTTGTTTTTGTTTTTAATGAATGAGTGAATGATAGAAAGTGGTCAGATAATTCTAACAGGACTCTTTTTTCCCTGTAGGTTAAACGCCACCTGGACCCCCTGCCTGCAGGCTACTTTTATAATGGCACCCAGTTTGTCAATTTCTTTGGAGACAAGACTGATTTTCACCCACGTATCCTTGGGATCTGGGCCTGGGGGTGTCTGGAAGCTTATCTGTAAGGAGAGTGTCTGCTAGAGGCGAGGCAGCCCTGCCCTGGAGCAGGCTGGGTTCTGGGAGCAGCAAATCAGAGGCGGACTTCATTTTGGCCTCTTAAAGTCAATTGAATTTCTCCTTCATTCAGTGCTTGCTGATATAATCCTGTGGGTTGTAGTTTAAATGCAGCTACGGTGACATCCTCAATTCTGTGGTCATCAAGGTCACAATTTACATGTTGGAGACGGGGCCTGATTACAGTAGTTAATCTGTGAAAAGGTAGATAGGGTGCTGCTGTGTGCTAATGAAAGCTGAAGGGCGCAGGTCTAGACCTCATGAAGGACCCTGTGCCAACCCCTGCCGCATTCTTTGTAGCTTTGGTGCTGTCAGTATATAAAAGAGCCCATCAGGTACCCTCTATGCAGGCACTACCTCAGAGTCCGTCCCCCCCCCGCCCCCGCCCTCACCTGCCCACAGATCCCTCTGGGCCAGGGCAGGCTTTTTTGTCCTCCAGGCTCATGGCTCTCTTCCTTAATGAGATGCCAGTCATGGACCAGTTCATGAATGACTATGTGGAAGAAGCCAACCGGGAGATCGAAAAGTATAACCGGGAGCTGGAGCAGCAGGAATACCACGATCTCTTCGAGCAGAAGCCTTAGAGGAAGGCTGCAGAATGTCCACTCGAGATGGACAGGACGGGTGTCTTAGCCTCAGTTCCTCCAGAGGCCCCTCCCGCAGGGGCTGTCTTCGTTCTCCTTGGCCTTTGTGTGCTGGCTTGAGTGCATGTTGTCTTTATTCTCTTTGCAGCGCTGAAGAGCATCACCTGCACTACTGATTTGGGGGGATGGGTCCGCATGGAGCATGAGCAGACAAGGACTGCAGTGTGTGTGGCTGGCAGTCCAGGACCTCCAGGTCTCTCGCAGTATCTCCTTTGGGTGGTTGAAGCACTGTGTGCGTGTGGGGAAGCATTTGGAGTGCACAGAGGAGCTGCTAGGATGCAGAAGGAACCCTAGCTACCCAAATTGGAGCCACCCTTGGGGAGGGCCAGGCCACCACAGACCTCAGGCCTCAAGACAGTGCCCCAGAAGAGCCTTATCCCAGTGCCTGCCTTCCTGGTCAGGCTCCTCCCATTGAGGGACTTGGCCCTGCTGGCCCTGGGCCAGTCCTGGGGGGACAGCACAAGCTCTGCCCCAGCCCAACCCAGAGTCAGCTGGGGCTGAGATCAGTAGCTGTTCTGAAATGAGGGGCTTGTCCTTACAGACTAAACTGGAAGGCGTCCTGCTTTCCAGAAGCGTGTGGCTTTGAGCTGACACAAGCAGTCCCCTCAGGATTGGTTTTGAGTCCCCTTATAGTATCACTCCCGTTTGCCTAATTCAGGGGCCAGAGCAAACCTGCTGCTGAAGGCTCCCTGGTGATGCTTTGCCTCACTGCTGAGGGGAGCATCCTGCAACTGCTCAGTTTTAGGTCCTGATCATTTTTGGGGTGTCATTGAATGGGGTTCAGTCTCCAGCACCTAACCCTCCCCCCAGCCTTACCAGGGAAGGTCTGGATTTCGGCCACACACTTCAGGAAATTCGTGCCCCCAAGCAGGTATGTCCCATGCTGACCTCCAGAACTAGTGTGGACAAGGGGAGGTCCCAGGCACCAGTATTTAGGTGATGTCTGTTAGGACTTCAGCGCCTCAGCTGCCTAGGTTGTAAATGCTTTCTGAATTTCATGTTGTTGTTTTGCATGCCTTAGGAACAAGCACATAGGCGAAACCAGCAAAGTTTCCAGTAATGTAGTGGGGTTTTTGAGAAAGGCCCCTGGTGCAGAGGAGTCAGAGAAAGGATGGAGCACATGTAGTCTGTGTGCCTGGTCACACAGAGGCCTGCATGCAAGTACGAAAGCAATTGTGTGGGCTTGTCGCTACCACGTACTTGTATTAGGAAAAAACAATTTGTATTTGAAGCCAAATGAACAAAACTCCAGTACTACTGAGTAAGAAATCTTGCATGAAGAAAGGCTTCTGAAGACTCGTGTTCTCCAGTCCCAGCTCCCAAAGCTGCTGGTGACAAGGCCCCAGGTGTGGAGCCCAAGTCTGGGAGCCCCTAATGTCTGGCTGGCCAGAGTTTGGGGTTCACAGTGGACTTGCCTCTGCTCCAGAATCAATAACATAGATATTAAGTGCAATTGATTAAATAAGCAATGAATTACTTGTAGCTTCCTTTAGCTCTACCGAGCTCTTTTTAAAAACTCAAACTTGAGCAGCCTTAGAAAAGGGGTGGGTGGGGTGGGTGGGACCATTTCCTCCAGGTGGGTTGCTGTGAAGTTTTAAATGAAAGCTCCAGATCTTGGAACTCGAGCCATTTCCTGGCTGCTGCACAAAAGAGTTTTTAAAGAGGGGTCGGAACCCGCCCGTAGCAGCGGGTCTTCCCACTGCGTGGGCTGTACTTACGTGGTGGTCTTGGTTCTGACCATTGTCCGGAGAAATGCTCTCTCACCAACTTGCCCCTCTTAGAGGGAAAACTGTGATTACCTCAACCAGAATATGAAACTGTGATTGAAAAAGTCAAAACGTTAAGTTTAAAAGCCAAGTGGCAAAACTGGCTAAGGCCTCCTTAGACACTCCTCAGCCTGCTCAGGAGTGTGAAGGGGCACATAGGTGAAAGGGCATTTCACTCCTTGGGGCACACTCTGTGCCTGATGAAGAGACACACTAGCAGTGCGCAGTGTGAGCTCTTTGAGGACTGAGGCCGGGGGTGCATCCTCCGCACTGCCTCTTCCAGAACCTGCGGGCCTCTGGGTTCTGACCGTGAAGTTTAATATCCACTTGATTCCTCCAGGTGGAGGGTGGGGGCTTGGCTGCCTCTCGAGGAAGGGCCATGACACTGTGTTTTAGATTTTGACCTTAGAAGTGGATACTAAGGACCCAGCAAAGACATCGGGTGAGGGTTCCTAGGGACAGGCAGAAGTCCTCCAGGGGCTGACATGCTTTTTGCCAACTTTCCTGTTAGCAGCTTCAGTTTTATATCACCCAGAGTGAGTGTGATACTGTTGAAATCGCTGAAGTTATGGGTCATTTTACGTTTTGATGTGGGATTTTTTATTTTATTTTATTTGGAGGGAGGAGGCAGAAATTGGAGAAAAGGGATTACCCTAGGAAGGGGCGGCTGGCAAGGAGTTAAGTTGGCTCCCCTAAGCCCTGGGGCTCTCTGACCTCAGCCTGCACACAAGGCCCTGCAGGTCACAAGAAAAAGTTCCCTCCTAAATTCAATTAGGATTCTGGAGAATTTTTGCACAGTAATAAGCTCTGAGTTGCTCTTCAGGCTTCTCGAAAGGGAAAAGTTAACTCAAAGATTGTAAACTATTAAGTATTCATTCCAGCATGTTGCTGACCTAGTTGGATAGTTGTACCTCAAAAGTAGGTGAGAAATGGCTTCCTCATTGTCTTCGGTTGTCAAATACTAATGACAGAAGAAGAGCTCACTTACGTGCCAAAATTCACTTTTATACTAGTTTTTCAGTGCTTTAATATTTGTAACTTAAATTTTAAAACTCATTTACAAACACTACTGTAACTTCAGTGAAACTGAATTGTGTGATTGAAGCTTTTTGCTTATTATAGTATTTATTACACTACTTAATTCAATAAATATATTAAAGTAGGCTTCAATTTATTTTTATATTATTTTACATGTTTTTACCTGCAGTTGTGTATTTGAATTGACCTTGGTAACAGATGTGATGCTAAGGACCAATAAACTATCACTGAACAAGCAAGGCCTCCCTTCGTTGCTGTCCCTGTAGACCCAGTCCCGAGGTGTCCTGGGGTGGGGCTGAGGAAATGGCCCACAACCTGGGACGGGTACTTGCCCCTCTCCTTCTGCAGAGAGCCTCTTTGCTGGGGCTCCCCCTCCCTTCCTCAGACCTCAGAGTGGCCTTCAGAATAAAATTCTATGTGGAGAAACCACCCTGGCTTGGGTGTGGGCACTCCCAGGGTCTCAGAGAAAAGCCATCCCATGCTTACAGGTCCCTATGAGTCGTCGCATCCCCAGGTGCCCCCACCCTCATCTCCAACTGCTCAGCAGGGCTGTGGGTTCTGTGGGTTCTAGGCTGCAGCAGGAACCATTGCTTCAGAGACCAATCCCCTCGTTTAATCCCAGAGCTCTGCGAGGCAGCCACTCCGCCTTACAAGTGGGGGACAGCCAAGGCACGAAGGGTGCAGTACCTGTCCCAGGTGGCAGAGCCACTGTCCTTGCCCGCCTTGGATTGCAGACACCCTCCCTGGGCTCCTAGTGGCATGGGTCTTGGAACCACGTTCTAAGGCAGAGGACGCAAAGCCCCAGAACTCCAGAGCAGCGACTTACCAGTGTGCGCAAGAACTTTTAAAACATGCAATCCCTGACCATTTAGTCAGGGGCACTGACCTCTTTTTTTTATTTTTATTTATTTATTTATTTTCTTCTTCATTTTCTTATTTATTTTCTTCTTCATTTTCTTTTTGGCACTGACCTCTTTTCCCTTAGATTGTCAAATAAAAGAATGACAAGCCCTGGCTGCATAGCTCAGTTGCGTAGAGCATCCTGATAAGCCAAGGTTGTGGCTGTGATCCCTGGTCAGGGCACATACAAGAATCAAGCAATAGCACAGCCAGTGTGGCTCAGTGGTTGAGATAACCTATGAACCAGGAGGTCACACTTCGATTCCTGGGCACATGCCTGGGTTGTGGGACTGATCCCCAGTGTGGGATGTGCAGGAAGCAACCGATCAACGATTCTCATCTCTCTCTCCTCTTCCTTTCTCTCTGAAATCAATAAAAATATATTTTTTAAAAATTAACTAATGAATGCATGAATAAGTGTAACAAAAAATTGATGTTTCTCTTTCTCAAAATCAAATTTAAAAAAAAATGACAACAGCCAGCACAACAACAGCCTTCCAGTGTGAATGGATCGAAATTATACCTTTTTTGGGGTCAGATTAGCAAAAAAATATATTTTTTGGTGTGCTGTAGAATTTTAGAAATTAGTTTATGTGATGAAAAAGGTTGAAAAATCACTGCTCTAGAGGAACGAAACCCAAATGCCCAACTTTCCCCTTGCAGGCCCCAACCCCATCTGCCCAGCGGTTTCCCTGCCTGTGGCTAGGACAGGCGCTTCCCACCACAGGTGGCCTGGAGGGGCTGCCAACAGGGGCACCGACCACACCACACCCCCCACTGGGTGGGGAGGAGGGGCCTCTGCCTTTCCCAGAAAAAAGCCAACCAGGGTGGGGCATCGCCTTGAGGCTGCATGTCCACAGAGACCCTGCTTCCTGTCCCACCCTGCACGCAGGGGCCTCCGGACCAGGCAAGTGCCCCACTGGGAAGGCTTGGAAGCTGGCCCACAGTGAAGGGTGCAGCCTCCCCTAGGTGGGAGGGTGGTGGTCTTGGGTTGGGAGATTCTATGTGATCAATTAGTCACATACAACCACATGCAAAACTGCCTGAGAGGAGCTAAGAGAATTGTGGGAGGAAGTTGGCAGCTATATAATGCACCCCACAACCCCTTTCCTCAGAGCCTCCAGCCTCCCACCTACAGGGCCAGGTTTGAACCTTGGAGTGTCTGTGCTTGTGCTTCTCAGAAACCGCCAGGGGTTGGGAATTACCCCCAAAAAATTGCCAGGGAGGTAAGGGGAGACAGTAAATGGGAAAGGGCTCCTGGGAACCAGAAAGGGAGCCTGTCTCCACCCTGGAGCCCACAGGGGATACTGGGCATGCTCGACATAGGGAGCCCCTGAATCAAGGCATCCAGGTGGGGTAGGCATGTGGAAAGTGAAATTTGGAGCAGAGGGCCTCAGGTGAAGCAGCTGAAAATCACAGGGCTCTCTGAGGAGCTTGGAGAAATACCAATGTACAGTGGGGCCTTGACTTACGAGTGTCCCGACTAACGAGTTTTTCGAGATGCAAGCCGTCTCTCGGCCGATTTTTTGCTTTGAGTTGCGAGCTAAAATTCGGGTTACGAGCCAGCTTCAGATACCCCACCGCTAGTTGGCGCAGTGAACGTCACAGTGAACGCCACAACATCAGCCCAGCATCACGTGTCTCACTCGTTCACTTTTTGATTTGACATACGAGTAATTTGAATTACGAGCTCCATCACGGAACGAATTAAACTCGTAAGTCAAGGCCCCACTGTATTCATTTCTACCGTACAATCTAGGGAAGAGTCATGCCCAAAGAAAATGACCCTATGCCCCATTTCTGATCCATGACGGAAAGGGAATGGCTTGGTTCCTGTAAGAGGAGTCCAGGGTAGTACCAGCTTCAAGTTCAGCTGGGCCCAGGCACTCAGATCTCATCAGAACCCTCACCATCCACGTTCTCCCCTGCAATAAGCTTCCTGTATGCCACCAGCAGCCTAACACCCCAAAAGGAAGACCCAATCTCCCTCTCCAGGGGCAGCCCAAAAGTCCGAGTCCCATCCCCATCCCTGAACAAGTCCCGGGGGCCAGAAAGTATTCTGATGGGCCTGACATCGGTTCCACTGTGCATTTCCAAGACTCCCCTGGCCCCCCCCCCCCCCCCCCCCCCCCCCCCGCCACCACCACCACCACACACACACACACACACACACACACACACACCAGGCTCACTGGGGAGCTGAATCCCCCAAAGAAGAGCTTGCTCCCCAAACCAGCATTACATATCGCACTACAGGCCACCCCTGAGCTTTTCCGTTGAAATCAGAATCCTACTTGATTTTTAAAATTTTGCTTTCTGCAAAATTTTGGGGTTTTTTTTAGTACAAGTGATAGCAAGCACAAGGTTATTCCGTTGTGGTGGTGGTGATCTTGAACCAAGGGGAAAACAAACTTTTAGTTGAAAACCTTCTGTCCACTAAGACCATTTCCCCCTGCAGACCGAGGAAAGGCCACCATTATTTGGCACTGTAATGCCCCAGTACACCCAGGGACACCAGTGTTCCTCGGGAGCCTGTTTAAGAATCCTTTTATTCCCAAACAAAAGGAAAATCACACAATGTGCGGGGTGGACTGCTGCCCCACATTGGTGAGGGTCAGAAGTGGACCAGCTAGAGAATGATTTTGAAGGAACAATTGACAAGACAAAGTGACTAATAAGACAAGAGTGAAGAGGACGACCTCAAGGTAGAAGTGGAAAAAGCCAAAGTGGAAAAAACCCCAATACTGAAACAATTCCAAAAACTTTTTGTTTCATCCTCCAAAGACTTGAAGAAAAATACATTTGTTTATTCACAAATTATTACTGTTTTCCCCAGGCCTCTGCATTGCTAAATTGACCGGACAAAATAATGTGGGGGTGGGGGGATTTCATCAGGGTCAATAAATTTTATGTCAAACTAATGACTATAAATCTGTAAAAAATGCTAATCAAATAAAGTGTGAACTTATTTCCATTTTACCCTACAATTATTACTGCTTTTCCCATACCAATACAGAAGTTTAATTTTTTTTCCTCTCATGGCTTCAAATACTTAAACTTTACTGGTATGTCTTACTCTGAAATTTCATGCCTGGATGAATGTACAAATAATAGCAAAATAAGGACAACAGGAAGAGGAAAGATGGTTAGATAACCAAAAATTCATGGAAATTTCTGGCCAAAACAACTCCATTTCAACCTCATTGTTTTATAGATAAAAATTATCATAAGACTCAGAAAGACCTGAGGGTGTTACCCTGTGCCTTCCTGCTAACTTTCCCTACCCCGTGCATCCAGCTTCCTGCGAGGGGCTGGATGCAGCTCGCAGGAAGGGTGGTCTGAAGTGGTGCTGAAAGCAGTGTCAGCCCTGAATGGTGGGCTTGAGGCAGGACCTTGGGCAGCCCTTTGACATAGGGGACCAGTGAGAATGAGAGCCAGGGATGTGGAGGACATGGGGTACACAGAATGGCCAAGGAGGGCAAGGATGGCCAGGGGGTTAATATTCTGCCCAAACTCTTAGAAGGCTTCAGGTGTGGGTGATAGGATTCAAATAAAATAGGGCCTGGGGATAGATGAGGGTGGGGAGTCAGCTCTGTGGCTTTTATCCTCGGGTTCTCTGCACCCCTCAGCATGCCCTGAGGACCTTGTTGTATTCAGAGGACCTATCAATGAAAATCCTGGGCCCAGCCTGGGGATCTGAATTTCAGCAAGCTCTTGGTGGGCGGGACTCCGATGTGATGCACCTCTGCCTTGGAGGGTCTTGCTAGGAAAAGCCGAGAGGCATCAACACACACAGTGGGGTGGTACGTGGTTATCTCCTGTGACCACTGGAGAAGGGTGGGCGACAGTAGGTCAGTGTTTGGTGGTGTCTGTTCTCTAGGAGGTTCTTGGCTGAGATGCTGGGCTGTGGAATTGGACCCCAGGTCAGAAGACAGAAGGCCTGACGTGAGGACAGTGGAGCAGTCCTGGCACCTCCTGCCCAACCATCTGCTGGCCAGATAGAACCATTGAGCATAGAGCCATCAGACCTCTGTCCAGTGCTAGACTCTGACGGTGAGTATGGATGGGAGTAGGGCATGGGGACTCAGGATGTTGTCCTGATGGGAGCAGGTCCTTGGTGGCTTCTTGCCCTTCTAGCTGCCCTTATAGGAGCCTGGTTCTTTCTCTCAGAAGGGGTAGATGGCAACTGGGAGAGGGCTTAGTGGTCATGCTGTGTTAATTGGGTACCAAAGGGTCTTTCTCCCACCCACCAATAGGGCCTGCAGATGTTCCTCAGGAGAGAGGGGAGGTGAGGGGAGGCCAGTGGAGGCCACGTTCCTTCTCCCAACTCCCACCCAGCAGCACCAAAGGGACAGTGTGGGGACAGCATGGGCTGCTTACTCTGGGCAGCGGGAGCCCCAAGAAGCTTGTAAAACCGAGTGACTCCAGGGAAAGCTGATGGCTGCAAGATGTGGGAAGCCACATTTGCCAAGGATCCAAGGAAGGCACAGAGGGAAGGAGCGGACTGGAAGTGGAAATAAAAGGACTTGGTGCCCTGACCGGTTTGGCTCGGTGGATAGAGCGTCGGCCTGCGGACTGAAGGGTCCCAGGTTCGATTCCAGTCAGGGGCATGTACCTTGGTTGTGGGCACATCCCCAGTGGGGAGTGTGCAGGAGGCAGCTGAATCAATGTTTCTCTCTCATCGATGTTTCTAACTCTCTATCCCTCTCCCTTCCTCTCTGTAAAAAAATCAATAAAATATATTTTTTTTTAAAAAAGACTTGGTAATGGCTGTGGAGGCCAGGGTGCGAAGAAGGAGGCAGAGGGAATCAGGAGTATCTGGCTGGAAAACCCTGGGGGAATGGAGGATGAAGAGGTCATCTGGAGGGCTTCACTGGCTCGAAAGCCTCTAAGACTATACATGGAGACACCGATCATGCGTTCAATACGTCATAGGCTTATTGAGCACCTACTATATTAGGAGCTTCGCTGTGAAACACACAGCCCCTCTCTCAGAGAGCTTCAGTCTAGCCAGGGGGATGGGGGCCAGGCAGTAGAGTAAGAATGAATAAGGCCGTGCTATAGTAAGGGACCATGTGGGTCTGGATAGCGGGCACAGGCACCTACTTTAGGTGGTGTGACCAGGGAAGCCTCTCTAAGAGCAGAAGGATGAAATGAGCCATGGTAAGAGCTGTGCACATGCCTTTCAGGCACCACACTATCAAGGCCTCCAGGCAGGTGGGCTGGCTGTATTGAAGGGACAGCCGGCAGCCACTGTGGCTGGAGTGGCACTCCCCTGGGAGCAGGAGGTACAGGATGAGGTGAGAAATAGGCAGGGGCCTTACCCGTAGGCCACAACAGGGAGTTTGGGTTGTTTTTCTAAGTGCCATGAGAAGCCATTGAAAGTGGAGAGTGAATTATGGGTTGGGGGGCAAGTCAGAAGGCCAGACGATGGACCAGGATGGAGGTGCAAGTGGGCAAAACTGTGCTTTATTTCTAAGGTAAACCCAACAAAACTTGCTCATGGATCAGATGTAGATGAATTGTTGTGACTCCCAGGTCCAGAGTACCTGGGTGAATGGTGGACTCAAGAGTTCTATTTTGCATGAATTTTCCTTCCTTCCTTCCTTCCTCCCTCCCTCTTTCCCTTCCTCCCTCCTTCCTTCCCTCCCTCCCTCCCTCCCTCCCTCCCTCCTTTCTTTCCTTTCTTCTTTCTTTCTTTCTTTCTTTCTTTCTTTCTTTCTTTCTTTCTTTCTTTCTTCCTTCCTTCCTTCCTTCCTTCCTTCCTTCCTTCCTTCCTTCCTTCCTTCCTTCTTTCTTTCTTTCTTTCTTTCTTTCTTTCTTTCTTTCTTTCTTTCTTTCTTTCTTTCTAGTGGAGCTTTTCTTTCTTTCTTTTATTAAATATATTTTTATTGATTTCAGAGAGGAAGGGAGAGGGAGGGAGAGATAGAAACATCAACGATGAGAATCATTGATCGGCTGCCTCCCGCACGCCCCGTACTGGGGATCGAGCCCACACCCCAGGCATGTGCCTCTGACCGGAATCAAACCCGGGATCCTTCAGTTTTCTGGCCAGCGCTCTATTTGCTGAGCCAAACTAGCCAGGGCTATTTTGCATGAATTTTATTTGAATTGCCTATTAGCCATCCAGGTTGGGGGGTGGGAGGTAAATAGACTGTAGCATATTGAAATCAGGAGCTCCCTGATTGTCAGCTGTGGCTGGTTGAGAGCCATGGATTCAGGAAAAGATTGGCATAGGCCAACCCCTAGGGCCAGGTCAGAGGAGGTGGGAGGGGAAGTAAATGTTGCAAGAAAAAGGAGGTACTCCTGGTGCTGGGTGCTGCTGGAGGTGGGGGAAGGGCTGGCAAGAAAGCTGAGGCAGGGTGACCTTGACAAGAATTTCAGTGGAGTGATGAGGACAAAAGACGGGTGTGAGTGGGTCAAAGGGAAGTAGGGAGAGGGTGTGGAGACAGAGGAGTAGAGATGAGGAAAATGCTCTGAAGCGCAGCTGAGGAACTGGGTGGTATCTGGAACAAGGAGCTCAAGGAAGTGTTTTTTGTTTTTTAATGAGATACTACAGAATCACTTCTCACTTCAGACTAAAATCTCCAGGCATCAGCAGCACAAGGGGAAAGTGAGTGGGATGCCATGACGTGGCTTATGGAACCCAGCGCCCATGGTTGTGTCCATAACCCACTGAAGTCTGAGACCCCAGGGAGGGAATGAGAGGCGTGTGTGTGCTTACGTCTGGGTTCCGGAAATACCTGTCTGTGTAAGGACCAGGGGGCACAGGTGGGGAGACCTCAGCCTCTGATCCACAGACGGAGGCTGGTGGTGGGTGGGAGGACGGAAGGAAACCGCTTCTCACATTGCAACAGGGGCCGAGCACCTGAGGCTGCGGAGG
>NW_005871226.1:610436-666805 GCF_000147115.1 Myotis lucifugus | reverse complement strand
GGGCGGGGCGTCTGAGCGGCATTAGGACCCAGGCGCGGCGCTGGGGGTGTGTCGCCAGCGCCCTGCGGTGTCTCGCCCGAGACGCCCAGTTTGGGGTGCCAGAGCCCGGGGTGCGGAGCCCGGGTGTGCGTGCGTGTGTGCAGCCGTCCGGCAGCCGATCGCCCGGGCCGTCGCCGAGGCCTCCGGGCGTGTGTTCGGTTTCCAGCCTGGCGGTGGGTGCCTGCGCCGGCGGGCACGACGGCAGGCCGTCGGCTCTCCGCAGCGAAGGCGGGGACTCGGAGCCGTCGGGGCCCTGGGGCATCGCGGGTGCCACCCTGCAAGGGCCCCGGGGCATCTGGGTGAGAGGGTCATGGGGGCTTTCCAGCCGGGGGCGGGGGGGGAGGGAGTCCGGATTCGAGGGAGTGGGTGGCCTGGCGGGTAGAGAGGTGGTGGGGAGAGGCCCAGGGTGGGCGCTGAGCACGGAATTGATGCTCTGCTTCGCCGTCTTGAGATTCTTACGTTTTGGCATCAGTGAGGTGGCCGTGGAGGGCTGGGGGCCTGGGAGCGGGCGGGGCGGAGCCGGGGGTCCCTGGCGCCCGAGCGCCGCGCTCTCTGCTCGCTGCTGCCTCGGGGCCTCCCTTTACGTTCTGCGCGGGTCCGCCAGTTGGTGGTGGTCCCTGGGCCTCTGGCTGACGGGACTCGGACACCTGGAGTTTGTTTGTCCGACATTTATGTGCACGTGGGCGCCCGGGATGGGAGCCGGGTGTGCGCCACCGCCACCGTCCCGACCGCGTCCTCCCTTCTGCCGCCCAGTTCCCGCCCTGCTCGCCTGTCGGCGTCCTGCCTCCTACCCGCGACCCCCAGGGTCCCCGAGCCTAGAGGCGCTGTCCTCTCGTGCACGCGGTCCTTTCTGCGGCTTCCTTCCTCGCCCGGCGCGGCACGAACAGCGGGACCATCCGGGGCCCGGCGTGGGGAGCGCGCACGGCTCCCCTTCCATCCCCCGGGCGGACCAACGGCTCCGCCTCCCAGGAGGCCCGGGACGCGGGTGGAGGCGCCAGGGGAGGAAGCCGTTGCCCCTTCGGTTTCGTGTGGCTCGGGCGCGTGAAGTTGGGGGCTGCACGTGTGATGGGTGTTGATGGCCGGGAGGCGGGTGGGGGGCTCCAAAGCCCCGGAGAAAGCGTTCAAGAGGACCAATGTGTCCACAGTAGAGCTCGATCCCAAGTATTGGGCTTGGCAGCGAAGGAAAACCCGGAGAAGTGGGCCGGATAATACAGGGAGGGCGGAGGATACCTCCTCCAGCCTGCTCAAGCCCCCCAACCTCCAGTCCAGGAGGCTGATGGGTTCTGCAACCAGTGACTCCCTCGCTATCTCACAGGGTACTGTTATTGACCCTGGGAGGAAACGGGCCGAGAACATCTCTGCCTTCTCACCTGGGCAGTCTCTAGCGGATGGGCTAAAGAATAACAGGCGTGGCTTTCTCGGGCCCGCCCTCCTACTGTCCCCTGCTCCTTTTTCTCTGAGGTTGGCCTGGGTTGGGTCCCTGGGAAGGGTAAGAAGAAATTAGCAGGGTTGGTGTGGGGTGGAGAGCAGATGGGCACCAGAGACTGTCCACAGCGGGTCGTTGGAGCTGGTAACAGTTCTTGACTTTCCTTGCAGAAAACTCGTCCATCATGTCGCAGGATGGATACCTTGAGGATTCAGGTGAGTACACTCAGGGATGGGTGTGTGCCTAGAGAGAACTCCTTGATCAAAAGCATCTGGGAGTGCTAGTCCAACTACCTGGGTGCCCCTGGCACCGGCCACCTGTCTGTGGTCCTCTACTGGTGCTGGGATGCCTTTGGACCCTGCCCTTAAGGAGGTTGTGGTGTGGTTAGAGAGGCAGCTGAAACCGCCTGGACCCGGGCAGGTCTCTGGTGGTGGTGTGGTCCTGGGAGGGCAGGCTGCTCTCCCTCCTGGGCCATATAGACCATCTAGTGATGTCCCTTGGTTCACTTTTACAATGTTCTGGTTATCTAACCAGCCTGAGGCCAAAGATTTAGATGCCTGCATTCCTCAGTCCCTGCCCAGCCCTGTGAGGGAGAGGCTGCCATTGTCCCTCTAAAGAAATGTGACTCGGCTTCTGTGTTCCCTGCTAGCTCTGCTCTAACTTTCCCTTCCCCCGTCTCTGGGATGGCTCTGTGCTGCCTTGCCTGTGCCCAGACCCAGGAACTGGCAGGGCCATCAGAGAGGTGTCTAGTGGGACAGTGCTTGGACAGACTGGTGATGTGCTCTTACCAAGGATCCCTAGGGCATGAGAACTGCATGTGCCAGGCTGCTGGCAGGCAAATTAGGCATGTGGCTGGGCTAAGGATGGAGGAGGGAGCTTTAGAGGGACCTGGTAGTGTCAGCTGGGGAGGTCCTGGGAAGAAGGAGGCAGTGTGAGGGACAGCATGGGAGAAAAATGGATGCTTCGGGTGACAGGGGAAGCTGGGGCAGGTTGGGGCTGAGAACTAGATTGTCAAAGCAAAGGAAGCCTGGAATTGGGGAGGAATGAGTTTTTCCTGGACATGAGCTCCATGACAAAAGTCAGAAGGACACCTTTTGACCTTAAAGCTTTGCTCTGGGATCTAGGTGCAGTGCAGACCTCGGGTTCACCAGTCCATGGGGGCCTTGACAGGGGAAGCCTAGCACCTCCTGTCCAGAAAGGGCCCAGGCTCAGCACAGGACAACATGAGGGACAGGGCCTGGATGTGCAGAGGAAACCAGCACTGCCCGGCAGATGTAGGCATGCTGCTGGCCCGTCCCTGTCCCTGCACAGGTGTTAGGCATTGGTGGGCTCTGAGCTACAAAGGTCCCTTTCCTGGGATCACCCGCAAGTAGTGAGCCAAAAGGGACCCATGGTCAGGAAGAGGTGCCAGCTGGGCCAAGAGTGAGGCGGCGCCCTAGGAGGACTTGCCAGAGGAGAAGGGTTCTGTGAGCCTTGAAGAAGGCTCTCTGGGCCTTCTACTCAGAGGGCAGGAGCTGGCATGGCTGGGGTGCTGGCCAGCTGGCCTGAGGCATGAGAAATCGAGGTGGGGCATGGACTGGATCTGAAGGGCCAGGGGTCAGGGCATGGGTAGCAGGTTTGTCTCAAACGGTGATCCCAGAGGCTGTGGGGAGCCCCAGCAGGGCTTGGGGAAGGTGAGAACATTTGCACCTCGCCAGGAAACCTTCCCAGAGGCGGGAGCCTGTGCTGTGGGGCAGTTGCAGGAACTGAGAGGCAGACCAAGGGTTCTGTGCTCTGGGAATCCCAAGGCGCCACAGCATGCCCCTCTCTCACCATGGGGGTGAGGCTGAGAAGAGACCTCCTTCGGCAAGTCCTATCCCCCGTCAGGCCTCTGCTCTATTTCTCAGGCTCTCCTGCTTCCCGGGTCTTGTATGATGTCTGGACTATGTCTCTCAGCCTTGATGGTTTGCCCCAGGCCCTACCTGGGAGGAGGTGCCTTAAGACCCTGTACCAATGAGGTGGGGAAGGAGGGGTGTGGATACTGCAGTGGCTCTGGCTTCCCATGATCCCATCTGGGTAGCCAGGCAGGTCTGGGTCCTGTAACCTGGAAGTTCTAGGAGGGTAGGGGTTAGGCAGTCATAACTGTGTCATTACACCATGTTCCTAGCTCAAAGTTTGTAGAATGAACATATTGTTTTTCTGGTTGAAGGATATGGGTCAGAATAGTGCAAGGCCCTGGTTCCTATAGCTGAAGAATGTTGGTTGAAAGTTGTTGGGTGGAGCCAAGACTATATACTCTATCCACTTGGGCCTGAGGCTGCCTTCCTGGCCTACGCGAGGCCTCCCCGGCCACTCTCTGAGAGTGCACCAAGTGGGACAGCCCAGGACAACAGCTCCTTGGTCGTGAAGTCCCTTTTGGGGTGTAGCGCTGACGGCCAGGCCCTCTTGGGGTGTCTTTTTCTCGGTGGTGGTTGGGTCTCCAGGCTACCTCAAGTGTGACACAGATGATGCCTCTGAAACCCATGAGGAGAGCCTGACAGAAGAGGCCTTCAACACCGTCAACTCCTCCATTGTGTCTGGCGAGAGCATCCGTTTCTTTGTCAACGTCAACCTCGAGGTGCAGCCCACCAAGGCTGGTATGGTGGTTGTAGCAGGGATAGACTTCGGGGAGGGCAGGGGACTGGAGACTGGGCAGGTAGGCTCCAGTCCACCAAGAGAGACCCGAAGAGGTGGGCTGGTGCCATGAGCCATCTCCCTTTTTTCTAGCAGACAGTGAGTCGTCTGGTGGCTGTGGGCTCCTCCACACCTCTCGAAAGGTGAGTGGCCCATCTGCAGGACAGGAGACACTGAGTCCTGGGCCTATAGTCGGGGCAGGAGGTGGCTGCTCCCCTGAGATAGCTCAAGCTGCTCCCCTCTCGCACGACACGGGGAACTCACACTAGGCCAGAGCTCATCTGCTAGGACCTTCCCCTCTGGAAGGGGATGTTGGTCCTGGTGGGAAGTGGCAGCCAGGGTGGGGCCACCATGGAGGAGAGGCCAGGTCTCACTCTTGGGCCTGTGTGGGGTCCCCACAGTACCTGAAGTTAAAGAACTTCGGGGAAGAGATCCGAGCGCACCGAGACCTAGATGGCTTCCTGGCACGGGCCAGCATCATCCTGAACGAGACAGCCACCTCGCTGGATGAGGTGCTGCGGGCCATGGTGCTCCGCATAGTCTACAACCCCCGCACCATTGAGCCTGACTGCAACTTGGACATGCTCATGGCCATGCTCTTCACTGATGCTGGGGCCCCCATGGAGGGTAAAGGTAAGGCCCATCTCCCATCCTTGGCAGGGAGGTCAGGGAGGTGGGCCAGCTGACCTCCTATCCCCCTACACCCTGTCCTCAGTTCACCTGCTGTCAGATATCATCCAAGGAGTCACTTCCACAGTCACAGGGGTACAGTACCAGCAGTCATGGCTCTGCATCATGTGAGTTGCCAGGCCACCATAGTGGGCCTCCCTACATATCACCGTGGAGCCAGGTATCCCATGTCCCTGTAGAGGCTGGCCAACCCAGTTCAGGGGGAGAGGGGGAGCATTCCCATCCCATTTGGTCATCTTTCTTATCCCTAACAGAAGTCACTGGGGGTCCAAGTTAGGTACTCGGGATGGGGTTCCCCGACCAGCAGTGGCAACTGTGTGCCCTCCCCTGTCCCTGCCAGCTGCACCTCCAAGACCCTACAAAGGCGGCACGTTTGCATCAGCCGCCTGGTTCGCCCGCAGAACTGGGGGGAGAATTCCTGTGAGGTGCGATTCGTCATCCTGGTGCTGGCCCCACCAAAGATGGTGAGGAGGGGTGGACTGCTTTCCTGGAGAGGAGGGTTCCAGGCTACCTGGCTGTCTTCTTGGGGGCATTTCTTCCATGTGCTGGGGTACGCCACAGTCCTGGCATCTGAAGGCCTCATTCTACCCTGTTCCTTCATCTCGGCCCTCCTGGGTTTCTCTGTAGCATCTTGCTAGGTCCTCATCAAGCCCTGACTTCCCCCAGAGATTGCCCAAAAGGTTGTATTTCCTTCCTGACTGAAAAGAGGTATTTTTAAAAATTACTCAAACATAGGGGCCTTTCTTTGGCTGCCCCAACCTAACCCTTGTAGTTTTCTGACAATGATTTGCAGATGTGATTCCCCCATTTCCCACCCCCAGAAAAGCACCAAGACTGCGACAGAGGTGGGGCGCACCTTTGCCACCATGTTCTTGGACATCACCTTCCGCCAGAAACTCCTGAAGACCCACACAGAGGAAGAATTCAAGGCGGCCCTAGTACATCAGAGACAACTGCTCACCATGATGGGCCAGGTCCCAAACCTCACCACACCGAGCTACAGCAGAAACTCCAACACCCAGAAACCCCAGCATGTACGGCGGGGGGGTCAAGGTGGGCCTGGGTGGGGGTTGCAGAGCATGGGCGCAGAGCTAACAGGCACCCTGCTATAGCCCATACAGCACAACGACTTTTTCCCTGTGGGGAAGGGCATCCGGGAGGACTTCGCCCGCAGGTTCGCCGTGTACTCAATGGACTTCACTGATGGTATGTGCTCTGCGGTCCCCCGAAGCTCGGCCTGTGTGGCTCAGACCACAGGACAACAAGTATACCTGTCCAGCATCCCCAACACTCTGTCCTGTCCTAGGCATTATCGGGAAAAACAGGACTGTGGGCAAGTACATCACCACCACTCTGTTCCTCTACTTCGCCTGCCTCCTGCCCACGATTGCTTTTGGGACCCTCAATGATGAGAACACCAATGGCGCCATCGGTAAGGGACTGGAGGTCAGTGGGGGGTGCCCCGGGTGTAGTGCCTGCCTGATCACTCCGCTTCCTCAGGTGTGCAGAAGAGCATGGCTGGGCAGAGCATTGGAGGCCTCTTGTATGCGCTCTTCTCTGGGCAGCCGTTGGTGGTGCTGCTGACAACTGCGCCTCTGGCCCTCTACACTCACGGTGCAGTGGGAGTTGTGGTAGGGAGATGGTGCCCGTGGTCCCTGGCCCCGGCCAAGTCCTGACCGCCCACCCCTGTCCTGCTGCCTGCAGTGATCCGTGGCATCTGTGATGACTACAGTCTGGACTTCAACACCTTCTATGCATGGATAGGCCTGTGGAACAGTTTCTTCCTTGCAGTTTATGCCCTCTTCAACCTCAGCCTGATCATGAGTCTTTTCAAGAGGTGACAGGGCCTTCCCTGAACTGCTGGGACCTTCGAACTGGAGGGAGACCAAGGCCAGGGATCTGGTCAGCCAATGCCAGCCTCTGAGGTCCTATAACCCTAGAGGGGATGGGGCTCCCCCAAGGGGAAAAGCCTGGGACTGGTCCTCTTCATGGCAGTAGGAGGTGGGGGGTCACACTGAGGCTCAGGGAAGCTTCCACCCACAACAACTGACCCCCATCTTATGAGGCATATCATCCCCTGGCAGGTCAACAGAAGATATCATTGCCTTGTTCATTTCCATCACATTTGTGCTGGATGCTGTCAAGGGCATGACCAAAAGTGAGTATTTACCTAATGGCCACTTGCTGTAGAGGGATCGGAGTTAAGATGGGGGATTATGGGCTGTGGCCAGGGCAGTCAAGCAGCATGCAAGCTAAGGTTGTTCTCGTGCTCCAGGGTGCTCTGGGGAGCAGCAGCCACATGTGCTAGAGGGTGACAGGGCTGCTCCAGGCAGGATCAGAGGCCCTGGGCCACGTGAAATGCACTGTCAGACAGGGCAGAGGGACAGCGGCAAGGGGTGGGAGTAGTGGGTGGATGGGCAAATTGATGGGGCCAGCTTCCCCTCACTTCTCCCAGATGCCCCTTCTCCCTTCAGGGCCCCCTCACCCCACATCTAGGAGGAAGCTGGGCCCCCGTCTCCCAGAACCCAGATGGCTGAGGCCTTTTGGTCTGTGTCCATAGTCTTCCAGAAGTACTACTACGGCGACCACCTTGGGAATCGCAGCTTAGTTCACAATTCCCTGGTTAGCCTGCTGGACCTTGGCACCAGCCTCAACACCAGCTTCCACACTGCCCTCAACACCAGCCTCCTGGCCAGCCCGCTGGAACTGAACCCAGAGAGCAGCCAATTACCTGAGCAACCACACCGGGACACTGCCATGCTCAGCCTCCTTATCATGCTGGGCACGCTCTGGCTGGGTTACACCCTCTACCAGTTCAAGAAGAGGTGAGGGGGGGCCTAGAGGTGAGGGGAAGGAGACACAGCCCCTGGACCAGGCTGATACACCCTCCCTCCTCTGTCCCCAGCCCCTACCTGCACCCCTACATGCGGGAGATCCTGTCAGACTGTGCCCTGCCCATCGCTGTGCTCACCTTCTCCCTCATTGGCTCCTGTGGCTTCAGGGAAATTAAGAGTGAGTTGGGACTGGACCGGCATGCAGGTGGGGTGGGGTGGGGTGCCTCCATGGAGTTGCAGGCTGGAGCAGGGTCTGTATCTTGCTGCAGTGAGCAAGTTCCGCTACAACCCCCGTGAGAGCCTGTTTAAGATGGCGGAGATGCACTCGCAGTCCCTGGGAGCCATCTGCAGTGCCATGGGCCTCGGCTTCCTGCTCTCTATGCTCTTCTTCATTGAGCAGAACCTGGTGGCTGCCTTAGCTAACGCACCAGAGAACAGGTTCACAGGACTGGGAAGGGAGGGCTGAGCAGGGTGCCCCCCTCCAAGGAGCCCACAGGGGCTCTATCTGATACATGTTCCCGCCTTTCTGCTGCAGGCTAGTGAAGGGCACAGCTTACCACTGGGACCTCCTGCTCATCGCCATCATCAACACAGGGCTGTCTCTGTTTGGGATGCCCTGGATCCACGCTGCCTACCCCCACTCCCCAATGCACGTGCGGGCACTGGCTCTGGTGGAGCAGCGTGTGGAGAGTGGGCATGTTTATGACACGTGAGTGTGACAGTGGCCCCTTGAAGCCTGAGGCAAGAGTCACATGGGCCCTAAGGTGGGATAGCCCTGGGAGGGATATGGCCCTGCAGTGCCCTAGCCTGAGAGTCACAAGTGACCCAAGGTGGGGCATGGCCCCCTTGGACTGGGGCTGGAGGTGATGCGGTGCTCTGGGACCACAGGATCATGAACGTGAAGGAGACGCGGCTGACCAGCCTGGGCGCCAGCATCCTAGTGGGCCTCTCCCTCCTGCTGCTGCCCGTCCCACTGCAGTGGATCCCTAAGCCTGTGCTCTATGGCCTCTTCCTCTACATTGCCCTCACCTCCATCGATGCCAACCAGCTCTTTGAGCGTTTGGTCCTACTGCTCAAGGACCAGGTGAGCATCTGGCCCTGAGCGAGGGATGTGGGTGGGAGATACAGCAACATCAGACCTGTCCACACCTGGTTCCCTACCACCCACAGGCCTCATACCCACCCACCCATTATATCAGGAAGGTGCCTCAGAGGAAGATACACTACTTCACGGGGCTGCAGGTCCTGCAGCTGCTGCTGCTCTGTGCCTTTGGCATGAGCCCCCTGCCCTACATGAAGATGATCTTCCCCCTCATCATGATTACCATGATCCCTATCCGGTACGGGAGGGTGGGCAGAGGGCAGGTGGGACCAGCTGGGTGGAAGAGTGGGGCTGCTGAGACGGGGCCCTCTGTCTTCTCCCTGATTCAATCTTCATCTTTCTGCCTATTCCCTCCCCTCCTCAGCTACAAACTGCTGCCCCTAATCATTGAAGCCAAATACTTGGACGCCATGGATGCTGATCACTGAGCTGCTGACTGGCAGGCCCTGGCCACTCCCTGTTGGTTGGTTCCTCCTGGTCTTCCTAGCCCGGCTGTGACTTTTTGTGGGGAGGAGTGGGTGTCTTGGAGTGCTGCTCCATGCTGCCCCCCTCACAGCTGTCCCAAAGGCCTAGGGCGTGTGTGCATTGTGGGGGTTCCATGGAGTGTGCCTGTACTTCCCATTGCCTTTTGCTTTGGGTCAAAACTGCTCAGGGCAGCTTCTGCCCAGGGTGGGACTAAGTAGGATGGATTTTCTTTTGATAAAAGAGTCAGATGCCTGAAAGAGAAACCATTTCCTTGATTGTATAAGGAATCTGCTGTATGCACATTAGAGAATAAAGCTCCTGTTTCTATGCTCCTATGTGCTGTCTCACCTCTGTAGCCTGCCCTAGCCTCTGAAGGCCACTTGAGTGCCGTGGGGAAGGGGCATAAAAGGGATCCATATGTGTAGAGTGCCATTTCTGTGCTGTCACAGTGAATATTGGCCCAACAGGGAAATGAAGATCCAGGCGGCCTTTGTGCTGCCAGGAACCTACAGGGGAAGTGTCTGGGAACAGAATGTGTGAGGACCCTGAGGAGAGGGCTTGGGGCCACTATAGAGCATGACTGGCATGGGGAGATTAGCGGGACTGACAGCAAAGGGCTCTGGCTCTCAGAGACAGTTGCAGAGCAGCCTGATCGGAGACTGAAAACAGGTGTGTAGGTCAGATTGGCAGTTTTGAACTATCTGGTCTGCTGGGTAGATTCTAAGTAGGGGAGGTAGGGTAGGGCAGGGGCTGCATCCTGCACCAGGGCATTGCTGGTGGGGATCAGTCTGATGGAGGGGAGAAGGTACCATGTTTCTGGCTTGGCCATTTGGTGGTTGGCCAGGACCCATGACAGTGGCAGCAGGCAGGGGGGGCACAGGTCTAAGGCTCAGAGGAGCGCCCCTGTACGTACCTGGGAGCAGCAGCAGTGGTAGGCAGAGCACTGTTTCACAGACACCCCATCACACCACCTTTTAGGACTGACTTAATAAATACACCATAGACCAAAGGAGCAGATGAGAAGACATCTGCTACATCTAAAACGAAAAAGGAACTAAGACCTAGATATACAAAGAATTATTACAAACCAACATAAGACGGTGACTCTGATAGAAGAGGCAAAGGCTGTGAACAGGGAAAGGGGGGCCCAAAATGTTAACAGGAATGGCCACAGATGCTCAAACATCTCAGAAATGTGAGGAATGCAACCCAGCAGTGAGATGGCACCTTCCGCTTGGTAGAAATCAGATGTATGGATGATTGAGTGGGAGATGGGGTGGGGGCTTGTGCACTGATAGGGGGAATGGAGACTGAGGCACAACCAAGACACCTCACCCTCCAACCAAGCAATGCTGTTTGTGGGGAATGAGTACTAAAGTTAAAAGAAGGGGGCAGAGTGTACTGTGCAGGACAGAACTCAGGAAGGAGCTGAGTAACAAATAGGGATGCCTTGCCCCACCCATGTGGCACATGAGCCTTTGGAGCCCCCTCCCCAGTAGCCTGGGTATCCCCCTGAGTGGCGGGGGAGGGGGGCAGCAGGGATGGGAATGTCATGTCCAGAATCACCAAGTGAGGAACAGGCAAGTCCCCAGCACCCCACATTATAAATATATATATTTATTTATTTATTTTTTAATTTCAGAGAGGGAGAGATAGAAACATCAATGATGACAGAATCATTGATTGGCTGCCTCCTGCACGCCCCACTGGGGATTGAGCCCACAACCCCCCAGGCATGTGCCCTTGACTGGAATCAAACCCAGGACCCTTCAGTCCACAGGCACTCTATCCACTGAGCCAAACCAGCTAGGGCTATATGTATATTTTGAAAATGAGTTTGGAATTATAATCATAAGCCAACATTTGAGCTGTTCTGATGTATAACCCCACAAAGCAAAAGCACTAGACTTCCCACACGGCCCACTCCCAGCCCAGCAAACACCATGGAGACCAGCTGGGCATTGGCATCACTCGATGGGTGGGTGAACAGCATGGATCTGGCATGGAAAAGGTCAGCCCTTGATCTGAGATTTGAAGAATGAAAGGAACGATGTAACACCCCAGCTAGCAAGGGCATGCGAACAACCTGGACAGTGCTGTCCTTGTCCCACCAACACCCCTTCCCCTTCCACCTAAGAGATTTCCTGCTCCTGCCAAAAGGGATTCAGGAGACAGACACCCGCCTGGGGCAGATTTCAAAGCAGATACATCCAGTTTATTTTGGAGTGCCTTCCAGAATTTTTCCTTGCCGCATTTAAAACACACTGAGAATTTCTCCCCCAAACCCTCAATTCTGTCAAGGCCCATGTAATGCCTGAGGTCCTTTCGGGTCCTGGAGGCTGTAGCAGAGACCAATGGTGTCCCTTGCCCAAAGCTCCTCCAAACAGAGCCATCTGCTCCTCCAGACTGGTGAGGCTGGTCTGGTGGGGCTGTCAATCTCAACACCCCCAGGAAGTGGTAACCCTAAAGGACATACTTGGGGGGTGCCTGCCTGATGGAGGTTTCAGGCTAGCCCTCCCCAGATCCCCGTTGAGCATGCTCATCATCATTCTTAGAAATCAGGCCGCCAAAATATTCCTGCAGCTCACGCAGGGCCCGGAAGCGATGGGAGATGGCATTCTTCTCAGCTTTGGACATCTCTGCGAACCTAAGGGGCGACAGCAGCAGCTTAGAGAATAGGGAGCCCAGATCAGGGAGGGTAGAGATCCAACTCCCCTCCCCCCAGTTAATTCCAGAGCCCAAAGCTCAAGGATTCCCCAGGAAAGGGTAGCAGCTACTTTCTTAAAAATTGAAACGTTTTAAAATCCCCTATAGGTAGAAACTCATATTGATGGTTGTGGAAGGATATTAAACTTGCTCCAGTGTGTCCAAAAGTCATTAAGGGAAGCTGGGGACAAGGGGATGAGCTGCGTGTTTGATCGGTTTTGTCATCTATTGACAGGAAGCAGTGAGGCCTGACAGTAAACACAGCAGTCTCCTCTAGCACCCTGCGGGGGGAGGGCAGGTGAGCCGGCCACTGGCCTGTCCTCCATGCCAGGACTCCTGTGAGGTGGTCATCCCACACCCCAATGGTGGGCTTCAGATCTGTGCTGTCCAGTATTGGCCACTAGCCACGAGTGGCCATTTAAATTTGAACCAATTACAACTGAATAAAACGATTTCGGTTCCTCAGGCACCCTAGCCACATTTTCAATGCTCCACAGACACCTGTGGCTAATTGCTACTGGACTGGGCCGCACAGATGTATACAACACTTCTGTCACCAAAGAGCATTCTCGGACAGTGCTCTTTCATGTTGTCCTCAGCCCTGTCTGGCCACTTGGAGACCTAGGCCATGCTCCCTAAGGGCCGCTCCAGCCTGGGAAACCCGACTCCAATACTGGCCAACGTGCCCCATGTCAATAAAGGAGGAAACTGGTATGAAATACTGAGAACACTCAGCACCAAGGGGGTTTAATGTGATGCCCACCAAAGGCTGCAAAAGTGCTAACATTTTTCCAAACTAGATAGGGGGAGTCAGAAGACCACCCCCAAAACTGTCATATATATACATGACAAGCCAAGGTCAGAGAGGGGAAGACACTGAAGTCACACAGCTGCTCTGCTATGAGCTGGAGCCCGAGCCCAGGTCTCCCAGCTACGCCTGGCTGCCTCCCCCACCGTGGACTGGGCCACCCAGATTCCTTGCATCCACCCCAGCAGAGCTGCCTTCGGCTGGAACGGCAGTCTCAGAGCCTGACTCTGTCCATATCCGCGTGCCTGCACACTTGGGTGGGGCACTGACCCAACACACACCATGGCTAGTTTGACCCCAAGAAGAAACCGGGCTGCTTACGTTTGCTCGTATCCATCAGGTTGAAAGCAGGGGTCCCAGCCGAAGTCCCGGCAGCCTCGAGGTACCACAATCCGGCCCTGCCAGAGGAAAGGGGGACAGGCATGTCACTGGGTTTGGAGGAGATACACTAGAGGAAAGCAGTAGCCAGTCTGAGTTTAGTTAGGGATTTGGTTAAACCCTAGTTACTAAAAATACATGGTTTCAATGGGCCCACAATGCCTGCAAATGTTTGCTAAACACATAAGTAAAATGCAGTTCTCCCCTCACATACAGGGGAGAAACATGTACTTGATATCCCCCCTGTAGCCACCCTCCCTCTCTACAGCTTTGCCAAATGGTGACCTATTGAAGAGTCAACTGTGAAAACCTGACAGAAAACACTTTCTCCTAATAGGAGATTAAAGTCCCTAGAATTTGCAGATGAGCCCTATGCCTGCTATTACTGCATTTCTCAAAAGACAGGCTCTAACAATTAAGTGAAATAACATGATAGAAATTACTTAGCACAATGTTCAACATAAAAATGAGGTCAATAGCCTGGCCAGTGTGGCTCAGTGGTTGAGCGTCAAACTATGAACCAGGTCATGGTTTGATTCCCAATCTGGGCACATGCCTGGTTGTGGGCTCAATCCCCAGTAGGGTGCTTGCAATCAACGATTCTCTCATCATTGATGTTTCTATCTCTCCCTCTCTGAAATCAATAAAAATATATTAAAAAATTAAAAAATGGGAAGAACCAAGATGGCGACATAAGTAAACACTAGTACTTGCCACCTCCCACAACCACATCAAAATTACAACTAAAATACAGAACCATCATTCAGAACCACCTGAAAGCTGGCTGAATGGAAGTCCTACAACTAGAGAAGATGAAAGTGCATTGAGACTGGTAGGAGGCCAGAGGCATCGAACGGGCTGGTCCAATACCCACATGTGGAGTTTCTTTAATCAGGAGGGATATCTCCAAGGCCTCCTGTGAGAGGCAAGGGGTCCCAGCCCCACACCAGACCTCCAGCCCAGGGTTCCAGGGCTGGGAAGAGAAGTCCCCATAACTTTAGGCTATAAAAACTAGCGGGGCCCTAGCCGGTTTGGCTCAGTGGATAGAGCATTGGTCTGTGGACTGAAGGGTCCTGGGTTCGATTCAGGTGAAGGGCACATGCGGGGTTCTGAGCTCGGTCCCCAGTAGGAGGCGTGCAGGAGGCAGCAATCAATGATTCTCTCTCATCACTGATGTTTCTATTTCTCTCTCTCCCTCTTCCTTCCTCTCTGCTATCAATAAAAATATATTATAAAAAAAAAAAAAAAACTAGCGGGGATTGTGGCTGAGTGACACAGAGGCAGTTGGAGTCCCAGGTGTTCCTCTTAAAGGGCCTGCACAAGAACTTATATGGTCCTGAGCTTCAGTGCTGGATGGCAGCTTTGGGGGTGTCCAGGGACATACAGGGAGGAACTGGACTGTCTGGCACAGGGACAAGAACTCGAGGGTGAGTTTTCCCCAACAGTAGTGTTCACAGGGGTCATTGTTCCTGTGCTGAGACCTCTCCCATCGCAAAGCTGCCTGGCAGCCATATCTGAGTTTCCATCAGCATGGTCCACACTGTTCATTCCCCCTGGTGAATCTGAGACCCCCGCCCTATCCTATTTTCAGCCCCACCCAAGCTGTTTGCAGCTGCTTTTCCATATGAAATGGCCTGTACTGGCTCAGGTTTCAGACATTGCTAAAACTCTCTTAAACAAGCAGCAGCTGGAGTCAGCATGCCCGAAACCTATCAATAAAAGGTCCAAGACCCAGCACTAGCATCAGCCTGCCTGGCCTCACAGCTTGTCCTCGCCTGGGCACTTCCTAGCCCAATACAAATAGCAGCCATCTGCAGATTTCTCTGTAGCTCTTGCCAGGTGGCCCCAGGCAGTGGCTGACTTTGCAACTCCCAGAAGGCCTCAGAGCCAGTGACCCAGTGGACAGCTTCAGACCATACCAGATTACAACTCTACACATCCACAAGCGACACACTCAAGGGGCAGACTCAGTGAGCACCAAAGCCCCACTGAAGCACGTCCTGTTCCATAGGGGTGTCTCCTGTATAGCAGCTCTTCCATTATAGACGCAGCTGGTCCTCAGAGCCAATTGGCCTGGAGGCCAATTCCTCCCAGTGACGCCAATTCCTTCTCATGATGCCTATCAAGGCTCAACTACAACAAGACTGTGCACACAGCCCACACAGGGGCGCACCTAAAGTGCCCAGCTCAGGTGACTGGGGAGGCTGAGTCACTGGGCCCTACAGGACACCTATTACACAAGGCCACTCTACCAATTCCAGGAGACATAACAGCTCTACCTAATACATAGAAACAGGGAAGCAGTCAAAACACAGAGACAAAGAAACATGTTACAAATGAAAGCAAACAAGCTACTGGATATAGAGTTCAAAGCAATGGTTATAAGATTATTCAAAGATCTTAATAAGAGCTTCAAAGGACTTAACGAGATCTTCAAGGGACTTAGTGAGACTTTCAAGGATTTTAGTGAAAATTTCAAAGACATAAAAGACCAGTCAGGCCCTAGCTGGTTTGGCTCAGTGGATAGAGTGTCGGCCTGTGAACCAAAGGGCCGCAGGTTTGATTCTGGTCAAGGGCATGTACCTCGGTTGCAGGCTCCTCCCCGACCCGGGCCCTGGTCAGGGCATGTGCAGGAGGCAGCCTATCAATGTGTTTCACTCACATCGACGTTTCTCTCTATCTTCCCCTCTCTCTTCCACTCTCTCTCAAAATCAATGGAAAAATACCCTCGGGTGAGCATAAAAATAAAAAAAAGTCAGAAATTAAACATACACTAACTGAAATAAATAATCTATAGATTCAACAGTAGAATAGAGGGTTCCGAGAATTGAATCAACGATTTGAAATGAGGAAGCAAAAAACATCCAATCAGAAGAGCAAGAGAAAAAAGATTCCAAAAATATGAAGATAGTGTAAGGAGCCTCTAGGAAAACTTTAAGTGTATCAACATCTGCATTATGGGGGTGCCAGAAGGAGAAGAAAGAGCAAGCAATAAATTGAAAAACTATTTGAAAAAATGACTGAAAACTTCCCTAACCTGGTGAAAGAAATAGACTTACAAGTCCAGGAAGCACAGAGTCCCAAACAAGAGGAATCCAAAGAGGCCTACACCAAGATACATCATAATTAAAATGCCAAAGGTTAAAGACAAAGAAAGAATCTTAAAAGCAGTAAGAGAAGAGCAGTTAGGTACCTACACGGGAGCACTCATAAGACTGTCAGCTGATTTGTTAACAGAAACTTTGCGGCCAGAAGGGCGTGGCAAGAAATATTCATAAAGTGATGAATAGTAAGGACCTACAACAAGATTACTCTACCCAGCAAAGCTATCATTTAGAATTGAAGGTCAGATAAAGAGCTTCACAGACAAGAAAAAGCTAAAGGAGTTCATCACCACCAAACTAGTACTACATGAAATATTGAAGGGTATTCTTTAAGAAGAGGAAGAAGAAAAGATAAAAAATCTGAATAAAATGGCAATACGTATCAACAACCAAATTTAAAAATAAACGAACAAGAAATATAATGAACAAAACAAACTGATGAATAAAATAGGATCAAAGGCACGGAAAGACTAACAGTCTCAGAGGGAAGAGGGGGAAGGGTGGGAAGAGATTAAACAAAGGTCTTACATGCATGTACTAGTAGGCATTACCGATGGACACAGACAATAGGGCGGTGAAGAGATGGGGTGGGAACCAGGTAGAAGGAGGCAATGGGGGGAAAAAAGAGGGACATCTGTAATACTCTCAAAAATAAAGATTTAAAAATAGATAAAAAGAAAAAAATTAAAAATGAGCTCAATACTGGCTGTAATAAGCAAATTCCAACAGAAAAATGTTACAAAGAGAACAAATTATAGCCCAGTGTCACAAAATGTCATGTTGCCATGGAAGCAATAAAAGAAAAAAAGCAATTTAAAAAAATATAAGAGAGGTAGTAGAGGATGGGGATTAGCCACATAAATTCCAAGTTATTTAGACCAAAGGTGAGTTCTGCTCCTGCTAGCAGGGAGACTGAGGCAGTTACTACTCTGAACCATACCCAAGTAACACACTGTATGAACATCTGCAGGAAGGCAGGCAGTGTTGTCAGTACTGGGGTTACAGCAGGCCTTGCCTTGCCCTCACAGAATGGATCTTAAGCAAAACGGGCATCAAACTAGTAAACAAATTACCAAATGCCAAGTGGCTTAAAGGGAACAAACAGGGAGCTGGACTCAAGAACAGGATAGAATGACTTGGGAAGGCCTCAGGGATAGAGCAAGAACATTCCAGGCGGCCCTGGCCGGTGTGGCTCAGTTGATTGTTGTCCCACAGACTGAAAGGTCGAGGGTTCAACTTCTGGTCAGAGCACATACCCAAGTTATGGGTTCGATCTCTGGTCGGGGTGAGTACAGGAGGCAACCAGTAGATGTTTCTGTCACATTAATGTTTCTCTCTCTGAAATTAATTTAAAAAAGAACATTCCAGTCGGAGAACATTCCAGGCTGATGCCAAGGCCCTGAGATGGGGAAGGGCTTGGCATATGCATTGCTGAAAGGACAATGTGATTACGTTCAGAGAGCTCAGGTAAGAACATGAAGAAACAGGGCCACCCTGCGTAAAGTGGGGGCTGGGAAGCAACAAAGTGCATGAAGCAGCCAAAGCTGGGGCGACAATAGGGAATGGTAGGGACAGCAGTGACCTGGCCTTGTCAGCAGGGCCTGTGGTTGTTCAAAGTTCTGATTTTTGAGAGAACATTCCCGTGTTCATAGCAGCATTATTCACAGTAGCCAAAATGTGGAAGTAATAAATGCCCATCGACTGATAAATGGGTAAAGAAAATGTGGCATTACATACAATGGAGTATTGTTCGGCCTTAAAAACGAACTCATGCTACAATATGGCTGATCCTTGAAGATATTATCATAAATAAGCCAGTCACAAAAACATAAATACTACAGCATTCACTTATATAAGGTGTCTGAAGTTGGACTCTTAGAAACTGATGCCAGGGGCTAGGGAGAGGGGAAAGGGACAGTTGCTAGAGAGCTGTTGCACAAGTGTGCATATAGTTACTACTGTACACTTAAAACGGTGAAGATGGTAACTTTTATGTTATGTGTTTTTAACCACACACACACACAAATATAACCAGGTAAGGCAACACACCTCTGTGGTCAACCCCTGGTGGAGTCTCTGGGATAGCGCTTTGTGGGCTACAGTGGGACTCTTGGATTTTATCCTGAGCAGAAGAGAGAAAGCAGAGGAGTGAATCCCCACAATGTGGGAATATACTGGGGGGGTTGGGAGGGGTGCATGCAGCCAGCTAGAGGGTGGTGTGGGCCCTGTGAGAAGTTGCTGAACCTCACAGGTAGGCATGAGGTGCTGAAGGACAGCTGGGGAAGGAATAAGTTGGGGGAAGATTCTATGTGAACATGAAAAGTTAGAAAGCTTGTGTGATATTCAAGTAGTTGGATAAGGAGATTGGAACTTGGAGAAGTCTGGGATGTAGATATAGCTCTGGGAGTTGTCTTCTTCAGTTTCCACATTTGCTTCTCAGGAAGGCATACAGTGCAGAGCTCTAGGTCAGTGATGGCGAACCTATGACACGTGTGTCAGAGGTGATACGCAAACTCATTTTTTTGGTTGATTTTTCTTTGTTAAATGGCATTTAAATATATAAAATATCAAAAAATTTCTATTTGTGACACAGGGTCACATAGATTTCGGAACTGATAGCATTTTTTCTGATGGTGCCCAGGGGCAGATCTGGGCAAAGTCCTACGAACTAACTCTGGCTTGGATGCCTTCCCACTACCTTCCAGCAGAAGACACTGGGCCAAGAGCTGGAGTCTCAGCGCCCTCTGGTGGCATGTTGAGGAACCAGCATGGGTACGCACCGAGGTCCGGCCCCTGAAGAGGCGCACAGGCTCACTTGCGTTGCCAGTGCTGAATGCGAATGTACAGAGAGCATAGGCCGACTTGTCCTCGAACCCGGCCAGGAGCTGGTGGAGACCTGCGGACAGGTGCAGTGAGGGCTTAGCGCAGTCGGTGCCAGCTAGCCCCCACTCCCCACCCTGAGGCCCCAGATTGAGGGACATATGCCAAACTGGGGGTTTTATACATGTCATCAGATAGGCTTTGTGGTGATAAACCTGGAAGTTGAGTCATGGGGAGATGGGGTTCATTTGCTGTTCTACTATTATATATGCTTAAATGCTCATTAATATAAAGTGTTTTAGCAGCACCTAAAGAGGGAACATTTTGGCCTACAACTGTAGGTGACAGAGTAGGCATTGCTGGGGCCCAGGAGGGGACCCGAACCCCCAGGCCAGGCCCTGGCTGAGGCAAGGACTGGCAAGCAGTCAGTAGGGCCAGTCCTCTCACCCAAAATCAACTGCAGTGCCTTTGTTCCTCAAATTCACAGCTCCCACCACCCCTTTCCCATCCACTCCTTCCTTATCTCAGCGCCCCCTAGAGTCAGGTGTGCAGGGAAAGTATGAGCTGCAGGTTATAGATGGGGAAACTGAGGTGAACAGAAGGGCTCCATGGTGGGGCTGCAACCTGAGATTCCTGATTACAAGTGGGGCCCTCCCCTAGGCCACCTCGGGATTCTCAATTCCCAACAGATCTAAAGGAAGAAATAAAGGGAATAATACCTTCAGGCTTTAATTTCTCCAGAAACCACTTTCTGCAAGACAAACAAAGGTGAGTCAGACACCAGGAGATAGATCTTCGGACCACCTTCTTCTTGGGTTGCAGTCCCCCAGGGATTAGAGCCCTGGGACAGCCAAGCGATTCACATGATAAAGAATGTCTCGCTCTAACCGGTTTGGCTCTGTGGATAGAGCGTCAGCCTGTGGACTGAAAGGTCCCAGGTTCAATTCCAGTCAAGGGCATGTACCTTGGTTGTGGGCACATTCCCAGTAGGAGGTGTGCAGGAGGCAGCTGATCGATGTTTCTAACTCTCTATCCCTCTCTCTTCCTCTCTGTAAAAATATCAATAAAATATATATATATTTTTAAAAAAATGTCTCACCCTGGGCAGTGTGGCTCAGTTGGTTGGGCATCGTCCAGTGCACCTACAGGTTGCAGGTTCAACTCCCAGGCAGGGCACACACCCAGGTTGAGGGCTCAATCCCCAGTAGGGGGCATGCTGGAGGCATCCAGTCCATGTTTCACTCTCACATTAATGTTTCTCTCTCCCTCTCGCTTCCTCTCTAAGAAGCAATTTAAAAAATAATTTAAAACAAACAAACAAAATGTCTCAACTCAAAATGAAGACAAATCATCCAATAGGAAAAAGGAAATGGAGGCAAACAGGCAATGCATAGAAGAATCAATAATTCAATGAAGGCCTCCAGCTGAGTGATAATTAGGCAAGTGTAAATTAAAACTGCATGTGGCCCTGACTGGTTTGGCTCAGTGGATAGAGCATCGGCCTGCGGACTGAAGGGTCCCAGGTTCGATTCCGGTCAAGGGCATGTACCTTGGTTGTGGACACATCCCCAGTAGGGGGTGTGCAGGAAGCCGCTGAATCAATGTTTCTCTCTCATTGATGTTTCTAGCTCTCTATCCTTCTCCTTCTCCCTTCCTCTCTATAAAATAAATAAATAAAATATATTTAAAAAAAAAAATGCCGAAACCGGTTTGGCTCAGTGGATAGAGCGTCGGCCTGCGGACTGAGAGGTCCCAGGTTCGATTCCGGTCAAGGGCATGTACCTGGGTTGCGGGCACATCCCCGGTGGGGGATGTGCAGGAGGCGGCTGATCGATGTTTCTCTCACATCGATGTTTCTAACTCTCTGTCTCTCTCCCTTCCTCTCTGTGAAAAATCAATAAAATATATTAAAAAAAAAAAAGAAAATATACCTCCCTATACCCTTTAAAAAATAAATAAATAAAATAAAACTGCATGTGATAACACTTTATACTCCCCACATTGCAAATATGGGGCAATGTATAAGTGTATAAGTGTATACAGGTGCTACTGCCTTGGCAAACATACTGGCAATCTAAATGTTAAATATATACATATCCAAGACCCAGCAACAGCACTGGTGTGCATTTGCCCCCTAACCACTGAGAGGGGCATTTAAATTGCGGTATTTGTATCCTAGAGATACAACAAGACCTTCTAAGGGGGTCTAGAGCACTGGATAGGAAACCCATTTTCAGCTTTTTTTAAAAAATATATTTTTATTGATCTTCAGAGAGGAAGGGAGAGGGAGAGACAGAAACATCAATGATGAAAGAGAATCATTGATCGCCTGCCTCCTGCACGCCCCACACTGGGGACCAAGCCCGCAACCCGAGCATGTGCCCCTGACCAGAAACGAACCCGGAACCCTTCTGTCTGCAGGCCGACGCTCTATCCATTGAGCCAAACCAGCCAGGGCCATTTTCAGATCTTGACTTTCTTATTTTCTCTTTCCTGAAATCGATCTATCCAGGAATGTACCTCTTCAACAGGTGGGTTCCCCTTGCCCATCCCCACTTACACAATCACATTCTCACACTTTACAAAAGAAAGGCATGCCTTTCCCCATCCCTAATCCTTCCTCAGGACAATGTGAAATACTGGTGTTGATGCCAAGATAGTGAATGATCTGTGATATCAGGTAACCAATCATTTCCAAGTTCAGATGGTTTTGGGGGCAGGGCTCTGTAAGGGGGAGCACTCACATGTAGGGGCCAGGGAGGCCCCCAAGGGCATTGAAGCACAGACAAGTATCCTCCACCAGTACAGGTCCCTGCACCTGCAGCACAAGGAAATACAGCCCTGAGACCTGCTACCAGCAACAGTCCCTGCTGCAGCCCTGAATTCCCAGGCCATCCAAGCTGGAGCCAGGCCCACAGCTGGTTGGAATCTGCAGCAACAGCATATAGAGGTCCGTCCACCTGCTACCGGGATTAGCCCTTGGCTAATCTCTTATATTCGTTTGAGAGATAGGGACACCAAAAGCCCTGGCAGGCTGTAAAGCCCGCTCCAGGCACGGTAAGAGAAAAGGTGGGATTCATAGTCAGGCAGCCTGACCCTTCTGAAAGTGCTCTTTCTCAGTTCCACAGAGATAAGTGAGGGCAGGGATGGATGGATGTGGAGAGAATTTGGGGCTGGAATGTATGTATCTGAGAATTAGAGAGAGAGAATTATGTGTGTAAGTGGTGGTCTGGGGAGATACTATACAGTCAAGGGTGAGAAAGGCAGTATTCCAGGGCCAACATGAACTAACCCCAGAACAGCTAGGCCTGGGCAGGTCCTTGAGTCATACCCAATTGTGCCCACGCTATTGTTCTCCACTCATCCCCAGCAGGCACAGGCCCCAGAGCCACCAGGACAAGAGAAGTGAGCAGAGCACACATGTGGAGCAAGCACCTGGCGAGCTGCCTCCTGACACTTCTGTATGGAAATCTCGTCAGGCTCTCCCTGGTACTCCGGCACTTATGAGGAAAAAGAAATACAGAGTCAGGTCACCAGCTGACAAGAGAAATCAAACTATCTTTAAGAAATAAAACAAAACAGAGACATACGGTCAATTTTCTTTGCCACCAAAGTACATGGAAACTTGTCTCCTAGAATCTGAATGACCTGTTGCAACATGAAAGAACATTTATCACCATTTGTTAACGATTCCCCATTATTACACAAGCTCTCATCCGCCATTCTAATCAGGTACCCTAAAACTTACTAATCAGGCCCATGAGCCTCACCCCAGCCTTCAGGGTCCGCTCCAGCAGGTCAGCTCCCTCATCTCCACAATCTCCTACTTCAGGTCTCCCATGCTAACTGCCCATCCAGAATACCCACTTCCCTTCTCCATGCTCCCAGAAACCCTATTTTTTTTAAATTAACTTATTTTTTATTGAATGTATTGGGGTGACATTGGTTAATTTTTAATAACCCCTATCTGAAATTTAGCATCTCTTTTAATTGTGAATATAGAAAACCAAAATAGCATTAGCAGTCCCTCCCCCACCTCCAATGATTTTTAGAGAGAATGGAAGGAAGATAGGGAGAGGGGGACGGGGAGAAGGAGAAAGATCATTGTGAGACAAACACATTGGTTGCCTCCTACCTGAGCCCTGATCTGAGGCAGGAATCAAGCCTGAAACCCAGGTACGTGCCCTTGACCGGGAATAGAACCCAGGATCCTTCAGTGTGTAGGTAGGTCGACGCTCCAACCACTGAACCACACCGGCCAGGGTACCTGTGACCTTTAAGTCACAAATGTCACCCTGGCAGGTGTGGCTCAGTTGGTTGGGCTCCTCTCCCCCCCCCCCCCCCCCCGCAAAGGTTGCCGGGGTTGCAGGTTTGATCCCTGGTAGGGGGCGTGCAGGAGACAGCGATCACATTGATTTTTTTCCAAAAAAATCACAGATGTTGCCATATTCCCTCCCATACAGTTATAGGAGATGTCTCAAAATATCATTTACCGGTACAATCACATTTTTAAATTTTAATTTTAAAAAAGTTTATTGATTTTTAGAGAGAAAGAGAGAAATTTGTCGTTCTACTTATTTATGCATTCACTGGTTGACTCTTTATGTGCTCAACCTTGGCTATCAGGATGACACTCTAACCAACCGCACTCCTCAGCGAGGACCGACATTGAGGACCACATTTCGGGACCGCGGTAGGGCTCGGAGGGCCCAGGTGGGATGTCTGTCCCGCGCCCTGTCGCCCTCGAACCAGCAGCGCGGCCCGGATCAGCTCAGAAGGGTGTCGGGAGCCCGCTTTGAAGTCTAGCTCAGTAAGTGACCTCGGGACAGGTGCCGAGGACCCCGCCACTCCTCTGAACTCACCAGCCCTGCGGCCCCGGCCGCCCCACTCCGCGCGGTCCGACCCGTCCCGCACGCTCCATCCGACCCATCCCTGCGGGTCCGGCGCTCCGCTCCCCCGGCGCGACTCTCCCGCGTGCTTCCTCCTCCCGGAAGCCAGTTCTCCGCCCCGTCCCCAGCCGACCTGGCCACACGCTGCCCGCCCAGCCGCCTCCTGGCCGGCCCCCCACACCCTCCCGGCACCTCCTCCAGCTTCTTGGCGTTCCCCGTGACAAACACGAGCTCCTTCCCGGCCAAGGAGGCCGCCATGGTGAGCCTCAGCTACCTCGCGGCCCCACCGGAAGCCCCTCCACCGCGGGTTGCAGGCACTTCCGGCTGGCGGCGGAAGTGGGCGGCCAGCCTAGCGATCCCGGGCAAGGCAGCCTCGGGATCCCACGGCGCGCAGCGGGGCAGCGGCGACAGCCTAGCCGGCTTGCAGAGGGACAGAGCCCGGGGAGAAGAGGGCGCTTATTCCGGATGAGCAGCCTCGGGCGCCGCGCGCTAGGAGGAGGAACCTGGCGCCGCCACCCTGCTCCCCCGGGCAGCGGTCTTCCCCAGTGCAGGTTGAGCGCTCCGAGATCTGTCTCTCCCAGCCAGCGACGCTAAAAGCCGGGCCGAAAGGTACCATTCCAACCACCGGCCCCCCCGCCGCTATCGCCCCTCTCTGGAACTGGAGCACCAAGCGAAGCACAGAACTCCGTCCTTCCTACCCCGAATTGCTCAGCCCTTCGCAGTACTCACGTCTCCGCCAGATCTTTGCATCCCGAACACAGCAAGAATAGACCCACCTGGGCGACAGACCCACTGCTGTCTCCCTCCTCCAGAGACTCAGCAAGGGCAGATTTAGGGCCAGCTCTACTCATGGTGAGGCAACTTCTGTCGAAGGAGTGTCAATACCCTGGAGGTCGATCAGTGCCTGGATGAGTTATTTTTTTAAATATATTTTTATTGATTTCAGAGAGGAAGGGAGAGATAGAAACATCAATGATGAGAGAGAATCATTGATCGGCCGCCTCTCGCACGCCCCTCACTGGGGACGGAGCCCACAACCTGGGCATGTGCCCTTGACTGGAATCTAACCCGAGACCCTTCAGTCCCCAGGCCAACGCTCCATCCACTGAGCCAAACTAGCTAGGGCTGGATGAGTTATTTTGCTTAATGTTAATGACCTCTGACAATCGCGATTTTTTTTTTTAGGCCCCAGAATTTGTCCTTAGGGAATATTTAAAAATCCTTGCTCTCTAAAAACTTTGCTCAATGATCATAACATTAGTATTGCACTAAAGTACATTGCTGTGTTCCGGGGCAGGTCCTGAAGTTTCTGAGGCAGTACTATTTACACAATGTGAATTGTGAAGCTCCATGGAATTGATCTGGAAAGTAGTGGGTTAGATTCAGGTAGTGGGTAGCCCTCCCTCTATGTCATCTATCTTCCTTCTTCATGAAGTCCTAGAGCAGTGGCTCTCAACCTTCCTAATGCCTCGACCCTTTAATACAGTTCTTCATGTTGTGGTGACCCCCAACCATAAAATTATTTTCGTTGCTACTTCATAACTGTAATGTTGCTACTGTTATGAATCGTAATGTAAATATCTGATATGCAGGATGTATTTTCATTGTTACAAATTGAACATAATTAAAGCATAGTGATTAATCACAAAAACAATATGTAATTATATATGTGTTTTCCGATGGTCTTAGGCGACTCCTGTGAAAGGGTCGTTCGACCCCCAAAGGGGTCGAGACCCACAGGTTGGCGACCCACAGGTTGAGAACCGCTGTCCTAGCGGTTTCCCTGATCAAAGCTGACCTCCTGGCTGTTGAAAACTTAGGCTAAGAGGAGCTCGCCAGGGCCTGGGTACATACACCTTGTGTACTACAGACAAGCACCATGTGCTGTGTCAGTGCAAGGACCCGGGGAGTGCTGGATGTTAGAGAACCACCTTGGTTGGGGAGGCTGATCCGTCCCAGCAAGCTGTAGGAGCTCACAAAGGGTTAATGAGCAGGGAATATTGTGAGTGGATATTCACTTTAGATAGACCTCACTCTACATCTGAAGGCTTTGGAGCTCAAGAGTTTGGGGAGAGAGAGGAGATATATGAATACAAAAAAAATTGTATACAAAAGTTTGTGTATGTATGATCTTTATTCAGACTCTTGGTTGCAAGGGTCAGAAAACCCGCTTAGGCAAAACAAAACAAAAAAGAAATGTATTGATTGGTTCACTTAACTGATGAGTCTACCTATAAAGAGACAGTCAAAGTGCTTAGTTGCTCTGAACAGAAAGGGAGGAGAGCCCTGGCCAGGTAGCTCAGTTCGTAAGAGTGTTGTCCTGATAAGCCAAGGTTGTGGGTCCAATCCCTGGTCAGGACACATAAAAGAAGCAACCAATAAATCAGTAAAGCTGAAAAAGAAAAAGAAAGATAACCCGTCAATCATTCATTCATTAGATCATGCTAGAATTACAATGTGTGAATTTTTACCCCCTTTAACAAGGAATATGACTAGAAATCTCTTTAGAATTGCACTCCCCTCGATTGGGGAAATCCAGTTAAGCAAAGAAGGACGATTCTTGCCCTCAAAAGAGCTTGTCGGGTCCTATCAGTTCTACCTCTGAAATAGTTCTTGAACCAGTCCCCTCCTTTTCACCCCCACTGCTACTGTCATGAGTCCAATGCTGTTCTGAACCAGGAAGATAGCTCTCCCTGCCATTTTCCACCCCTCCTGTCTGCCCACAAATCTTAAGAGACATGATTGGGGTCCAGGACTCACCTGAGAACTGCAAATGAAAGCTATAAACATACCTAGTTGAGGCAACAAGGAAGGGTTATCTCCATTGACAGTTTGTTGTTTTGCCCTTCCAGGCAACTTCTAAGCACATGCAAATTATGAAAATTTTTAGTCTTAATTTTTACTTTTTAATAAAACTTTTTATTGTGGAAAATTTCACATATAAAAATGTCAAACTTACAAAACAGGAGGAAAAAGTAGTGTAACGAGCCCCTATATACCCATCACCCAACTTTAACAATTGTCAACATTAGCTTTTTTAAAAAAATATATTTCTTTATTGATTTCAGAGAGAAAGGGAGAAGGAGAGAGAGATAGAAACATCAATGATGAGAGAGAATCATTGATCGGCTGCCTCCTGCACACCCACCACTGGGGATCGAGCCCGAAACCCAGGCATGTGCCCTTGGCCGGAACCGAACCCGGGACCCCTCAGTCCACAGGCTGACGCTTTATCCATTGAGCCAAGCCGGCTAGGGCAACATTAGCTTTTTAAAAAATATATTTTTTATTGATTTCAGAGAGGAAGAGATAGAAACAGCAATGATGAATCATTGATCGGCTGCCGCCTGCACGCCCCCTACTGGGGATCGAGCCTGGAAACTGAATCCAACCTTGACCTCCTGATTCAACCACTGAGCCATGCCAGCTGGGCAACATTAGCTATTTTTTAAAAAAATATATTTTATTGAATTTTTACAGAGAAGAAGGGAGAGGGATAGAGAGTTAGAAACATCGATGAGAGAGATGGATCAACTGCCTCCTGCACAGCCCCCAGTAGGGATGTGCCTGCAACCAAGGTACATGCCCTTGACCGGAATCGAACCTGGGTGGGACCCTTGAGTCCGCAGGCCGACGCTCTATCCACTGAGCCAAACCTGTTCGGCAACATTAGCTATTTTTATTAAACCTCTCCTGCCCGTTTTGCTTGTTTAAATTTTAATTTTAAAATGTAAATTATGAAATATTCCAAACTTACAGAATATGATAAAATTGATGCTCAAGACTCCACCGTTCCAATTTAACAATGTGGTATTGTTTAGTACTTTTAAAACATACATAGCCCTGGCTGGCATGTTCAGTGGTTAGAGACTTGGCCTGTGTACTGAGCTCTCAATTCCTGATCATGGGCATAAGGGCATATACCTGTGTTGCAGGTCTGATCCCTGCTCTCCCCCCCTCCTTCCCCCCATCCCAGCAAGGGGCATGTGGGAGGCAACCAATCGATGTGTCTCTGTCACATTGGTATTTCTCTCTCTGTTTTTTCCCTTCTCCCTCCCCCCTGTCTTCTACTCTCTCTAAAAAAAAAAAAAAAAAAAAAAAAAATCAGTGGAAAAAATATCCTCAGGTAAGGATTAAAAAAAAAAATACACAAATGTTGTTACATTGCACATAACCATTTGCAATAATTTCCACTTATCAGATGTTAACATGTCATATTTTTTCAAATCTACCACCACCAATAACACATACATACCATTGGTCCTGGGATCTTTATGATATCACACACACAAAAGATTTCATACTACTTTAATAACAAATTCCCAGAACTTATTTGCTTTCTAAAAAAATCTCGAGATTACATCCTGTCCCTAGTTTTTTGGAGTAAGCACCTTTAATACAGGAGCTAAGATAGGAGAGAAGAGGATTTTTTTGCATTCTTAGGCCTTGATTTTCTTCAGCTAGAACTCCAGCTCCTTGCCCTTGAACACGTAACCATCTGCTCAGCCTCGTTGGTCTGGTCTTGAAGCGATGCACGCAAGAAACCTGACCTGCCTGGCTGGGCGTGGCTCGTGGTTGAACGTCAACCTATGAACCAGGTTCAATTCCCAATGCTTGGGTTGCAGGCTTGATCCCTGGTAGGAGGCATGCAGGAGGCAGCCGATCAATGATTCTCTCTCATCATTGATGTTTCTCTCTCCCCTTCTCCCTTCCTTTCTGAAATCAATAAAAATATATATTAAAAAAAAGAAGCTTGCCTGCTGGAACTGCTCTTCTAGAAGGCTACTGATTTTGGCATTCTTTTCCCCTTCATCATCATATTTCTTCTGACTTATTTTTGTTGTTGTTAATCCTCACCCAAGATATTTGTCCATTGATTTTTAGGGAGAGTAGAAGAGAGAGGGGAAGACAAAGAGAAACATCCATGTGAGAGAAACACATCAATTGGTTGCCTCCCACAGGAGCCCGGGCCAGGGCCTGAGCCAAACTGTCTAGGGCTTGACTTTTGATTTGTTTGTTTGTTTAAAATCTCTTCCTCCTCACAAGTCAGCTTGGCCCCCCTCTTGCAGCCCAGGGGGCAGTGCATTGTGGGACTGGTACTACTGTCAGTAGGGTGTGCTGTCAATGAGCATGATGCAGTGTTTTACAGGAGTCTTGGTACAGACCATTTTGTTGTTGGGTGCATTGTAGACAACATCAATAATCCTTGTTTTGTGCCCACAGCACTCTGAGACCCAGGAGAAGTTGCCCATGCCCAGCTTCAAGGCATGGTACTTCTTGTTGCCTCCCCCTCCCACAGACTGAATGTATGTGAGGGTGGTGGGGGGGGATCTTAGTGTTGGCAGCAGGATGTCCTAGCTCATATTTTTGCTTCTTGTGGTAGGGATTTCTCTTGTGCCCAGTCTTGTGGCACTTATGCCAGTTGTCCTGAGAGATGGCTTGGTGCCTGCTGGAAAGAGCCTGTCCCCAGTTGTGTTTTTTTCCTTAAATCTTTAAATAATGTATTGATTTAGAGAGAAAGAAAGGAAGGGAGAGAGAGAGAGAGAGAGAGAGAGAGAGAGAGAGAGAGAGAGAGAGAGAGAGAGAGGAAGAGAGAGAGAGAGAGAAGGAGAAACATCGATTTGTTGTTCCACTTATTTATTCATTCATCAGTTGATTCTTACATGTGCTCTGGTCAGGGATTGAACCCACAACGTTGGTGTATTGGATCAATGTTCTGAGTTATCAGGCCAGAGCCCCCAGTTGTTTTTTTAAACAACTTTATCAAGATATAACTTGTCCCATTTTCTCTATAAATTGTTAAGAATTAAAGGGAAATTTAAATTCCTGTGGGTGTTTAATTTCCAAGAGTTCACTATGGAAAACTGGATCACTATTTTTTGTACAACTTAATAAAGCTAATTTTATTTAAAAATAGGTCTACAATTGGAAGGTCTGAGTACAAAAGTATATCGTTATTTAAATGGAAGATTTGGTCTCTCCCCGTCACCCTTTCAACGAAATCAAATGTTACAGATACAGGCACAGTTCTGCCTTTAATCTCACCCATCTTCTTCCCTCCCCAAAGGTAATCGCCATGCTGAAGTTCGTATGTATTATCCTAAATATGTTTTTGTACTTTTTCCACATAGTATGTTTCCATAAACACTATATGGTATTGTTTAGTGCTTTAAAAACATATATTAATGTTATCACACTGCACATTACGTTTGCAGTAATTTCCACTTAACCTTTTTTATGCCCCCCAAATTTATTTATCTATCTATCTATCTATCTATCTATCTTACTGTGGCATACAACCCGTCTATCTATCTATCTTACTGTGGCATACAACGAGGATAATAATAACCAGCACTTTTGGAGCCCTTACGAAATATCAGGCACTACTCCAAGCACCTTTTCAAAATTCATTTTAAAATAAAAAATTACGGTCTCTAGGTGAAACTTGCGGCCTGAGCGGGGACCAGAGTGGTGGGCGGGGTCTAGGATGGGGAGGGGCGGGGCCATGTGGGCGTTGGGCGGGGCCTGGGAGATCCCGGGCCTCCGGGTGGACGCGCTAGCCCCACGCAGGAAGCCGTTGACATGGTGGCCGCCGTGGTGTACCTGGTGGCGGCGGCTCTGCTGGACGTCCTTATCTTCTTCCTGACTCGCAGACAAGGCGGAGCAGCAGCAGGTAGAGATGTCGCCGCGCCAGGGCCCGGGGGGGGCCGCCCCCTTTCCGGCTTCCAAGAAGCCTGGGCTGAAGCCGTCGCGCCGCGGCTCCCTCGGCATGCGCCTGCAACGCCCGGCGGGGCTGACGAGCTTCTCGGCGGCCGCAGCGCCCGCCCGCGCCCGGCTGCTCCTGCGCTAACGTAGACTTACGCGATCCGCTAGGAACCGCGGTGCTGGAACCCGCGGGCTGGATAGCGGCGTCCTACACGGTTCTCCCGGGCCCAGGCACTCCAGACCTACTGGCCCAGAGGGGCTGGGCCCCGGAGGAGAGGCCGCAGGAGTCCCCCCCACCCCCCCAAAGCTGGCTCCGGAGTGGGTGCCAAGAAGTGGGCGCCTGAGTGTTTCCTGCCTACCCACCAGCTGGAGAGAGCACGAGGCGACTCAGAGAACTGCCTGGAATGAAGCTCTCTCTTTTCCCTCTCAAAAAGACACCCATGCACCCTCCTCCCTGTTCTGCACTCCGATCCGAAGATCATGTCATGCATCGTCCAGGGCATAGAACAGACACACCGTCATTCCTCACCCCACCTCTTGTCCGCATATGGCTTTGTGTATAATGTCTCTCCCCTTCTCTGGCCCACAAGCTGCTCGGAGCACCTGCATGCTCCAGGGGCAGGGGAGAGAAGCTGAGGTAAGCAGATAGCCAACAGATCTTCCTGGGAGGAAAGACAGCCCCCCGGTGGGCTCTCTGGTTGAGATGCCAGATAAAACCATGGCGTTTAGGAGGTGTTATGCAAGAAATAAATGCAGTCCTGGCCCTAACCGGTTTGGCTCAGTGGATAGAGCGTCGGTCTGCAGACTGAAGGGTCCCAGGTTCGATTCCGGTCAAGGGCATGTACCTTAGTTGCGGGCACATCCCCAGTAGGGGGTTTGCAGGAGGCAGCTGATGGATGTTTCTCTCTCATCAATGTTTCTAACTCTCTACCCCTCTCCCTTCCTCTCTGTAAAAAATCAATAAAATATATTTATAAATAAATACATGCAGCCCTGCAGAGGGCATGCGGGTGAGCTCTGGATGGGTTCAGGTGGTTTCCCTGGGGGAGCTAGAGCTTCAGCCCCATCTTGCTCCATCAGGGTGATAAACTGATGTGCCAGCTGGAAAGGTGGAACCTTGAGGGGAAAGGTATTAACACAGGCAAGAGGCAAAGGGTGATCTTGCTCATAGGACCAAGGTGTGGGTCTGGGTTGTAAATGTCTCAGTGGTCTGAAAAGGTGGGATTGGTGCTCTGGGTTTTAGGAGCCTGGAGGAAGTTGAGTTGAGGGGGATGAGACTTTTGGGATGTTGCTCCCCTGCCATCAGGGGGGTTGGGCTGCCGACAGCGTTATGGTTCCTCTCTTCCTACAGCCAACCAAGAACCAGTGCACAATGGAGAAGAGACAGTAATAGCAGGCCGAGTGGCCCAGCCCGAGGAGCAGAGGGCTGGGGCTAGACCCCGGCGCCGCAGGGACCTGGGCAGCCGCCTGCAGGCCCAGCGTCAAGCCCAACGGGCGGCCAGGTTGGAGGTGGATGAGAATGAGGATGAGGCTGTCATCCCAGGTGAGTGGGGCCACAGCCTGTAGGGGAAGGAAATGGTTCAGGGGAAGAGAGGGCTCTAAAAGCTGGGTAGAAGGATAGGATGTGGAGCCAGTGTGGGAGGGATGTCTGGGAGCCATAGGATGTTGGCCTTCAGTCCTAGGGACCAGAAGTTCTGGATCCTGACCCTTATTTCATTGGGCCAACCCCCTTTTCCTTCGCCGTGGTTCTCAGTGTCCAAGCAGGAGGGCAGGGATCTTTAGATTGACCACAAGAGCTTCTCAGCCCACTCCTTATATTCCAGCACCCTTCCTGGTGTGGGCATATTCTTTCCCCGAGGGGCTCACCCCAGAGCCGGAGTTCCTGGCTAAGAGCTTCTGCAGTTCCTGGAGTGGAGTCGCCCATAACCTGAGAAGAGTTTGAGGACAGAAATATTCTTTTGACAGGAGCCTCTATATCCCTGGTGCTGGGAGACCAACAGAAAGCCCTTAGGATTATGTAAAAGAATATCCCTTTCCAGTGCTCTATAGCTGGCTTGAGACTGAGGAGGAAGCATTTGGGGCTTTTGCCCTTGTACCTTTGGAAATTAGCCACTTTAGTTGCACCATGCCTTCTGTCTCAGACTTGGAGTCAAACATCCTTGCTACTCAGGAACCAGCGGGCCTTTAACTTTCAGAGCCTTTGGCCCTGGGGTAATCCTGGGGTTTGGGCTGTCTTTTTGCTTTGGATCTGGTGGGTCAAAGGGATAACCCTGGCCAGGGGCTGAGCCCAGAACCCTCAGCAGTTCTGATTACAGTGAAGATGATTTGAGACTTGAGATGGGAGGGAGAGGGGATGGGGATAAATTTCCCCTGGGACACCCATCCCTGGAGCTTTGGCTCAGAGACAGAAAACAGAGAACTGCAAACCCAGACAGTCCTGCCTGTGATTTGCAGGCATTCAGATATTGGAACCTGGTGCCTCCCTCTATGGTTATGCAGCATCTAAAGTTATCTCTTCCCTTGCTCTCTGGTCCCCACACCCTACCATCACCCCTAATACGCGTACACCTGGAGTTTAAATTTCTGCATTCATGGCAGATGCCTCTGGAGGGCAGAGCTGGGCTAGTGACTTGCAGGTGGGTGAAAGGGACAGGGACAAGGGGTGGGGTGGATCCATCATCAGTCCTCTCTAGCCAGGACCTGAAGTGTCTCTCTAACCACGCTTAGCCCATGAGGAAGAAGACAGTGAGAAGCCCGTGGAAACTCACCTGTCAGGGAAAATTGGAGCCAAGAAACTACGGAAACTGGAGGAGAAACAAGCACGAAAAGCCCAGCGAGAGGCAAGCAGGAGGGGTGGGGTGCAGCTCTGGGAAGCGGGAATGGGCCCTATAGTGGACCCTCCCTTTGAGGATCTTTGCATACTGGGCTGGTGTTTGCTGCTTGCCGGCTTTGTCTCCTGCAGCCTCGGTCTGTGGCCTGGCCCAGGCATTGTCTGCCCTGGCCTGTTTGGGAGTTGGGCAACCTTTAGCCGGGGTTGGGGATGTGCCCCTATGAAGACCTTTCTCCAGGCAGAGGAAGCTGAGCGTGAGGAGCGGAAACGCCTTGAGTCCCAGCGTGAGGCAGAGTGGAAGAAGGAGGAGGAGCGGCTTCGGCTGGAGGAGAAACAGAAGGTGAGGCCAACCCCAAATCCTGACTCTGACACCTGACTAGGCAGCCTTGTTTCCCATGCAGCTCCCCAACTCCTCCAACCCAGAAGATGGGCCATAGACCAGGTGCAGGGGCAGGCCCGGGTTTGCTTGGGCCCTGGGTCTATGTGAAGCTACTGCTGAAAAGCAGAGCCTGAGATGGGAATTTTTATGCCTGTGTTGTATCGTCATACCTGGAATACTTGAAGAACATCGAGGTGGTGAGAGTGGCTAGAGCAGGGTAAGCAAGGAGAGGGGTCAAAGAGGTAAGGGTGGGGGGGGTTGTCTAGATCCTGAGGGCCTTGAGGCTGTTACAGGTCACTGTGAGAGCCAGATCCTGTTTAGGGCCTGGCATAGAAGAGATGCTCAGGGATGAGGGCCACAGCAATAAAGGTTGTTAGTGACCATTTGTTTGCCAGATGCTTTCTTCCTTCTGAGAACCAGGTACCCAAGAAAGGGAATATCACAACGATGTGATGTGATACAGGGTAAGAGCCAGGGCTGCCCCAGCTGGGAAGACCCCATAGCTTTGTGCCTTCAGGCTCTGACGGGCCTCATTGTTCAGGATGGCAGAAAGCCTGGCTGTGGGTGCTGTAGTGAGGGGAAGGGACCAGAACACAGCAGAGGGAGGCATTAGCATGAGGGTGTTTTCACCTTTGTAAGTATTGACTCTGGCTAATGCACCTTCAATATCCTGGGGCTCTTCTCTCGCTCACTCAGTTTCCCTGTTATTGACATCTTACCTATCATGGCATATTTCTCACAACTAATATGGATGCATTATTACTAACTAAACCCCACGCATTATTCAGATTTTATTAGTTTCCCCCCAGTATCCTTTTTCGTTTCCAGGATCATATCCAAAAGACCACGTTACACTTGGTTGTCATGTCTTCTTAGGCTCTTCTGGGTTGTGACAGTTTTTCAGACTTCCCTTGCTTTTGATTAACTTGATTGTTTGAAGAGGGCTGGGGAAGTATTTTGTACAGTGTTCCTCAATTTGCATTTGGCTGATGTTTTTCTCATGGTTAGACTGAGTTTATGGGTTTCTGGCAGGAAGACCACAGGCGAAGTGCCATCTTCAACACAACATATCAGTGGTACATGTTATCAACTTGACGGGTCACTAGTGATGTTAACCTAGATCACCTGGCTGGGGTTTTGTCAAATTTCTCCACTGTAGCCCAACCGCTGTGTCTCAGTAGTTGAGCGTTGACTCATGAAACGAGGTCACGGGTTCAATTCCCGGTCAGGGCACATTCCCAGTAGCGGGTGTGCAGGAGGCAGCCAATCAATGATGCTTCTCTCGCATCGATGTTCCTATCCCTCTCTCCCTCTCCCTTGCTCTCTCTCTAAAAATCAATAAAAACATTTTTTTAAAAAAGATGGAAAGCTCTTAGGGAGAATTAGAATTTAAGAAACTAAATTTCTCCCCTGTAATGTTACTCTTTCCTTCCCATACTTCTTCGTAAACAAGTCCCTGTGCAAAAGCCACCCTTAAGGGGTGGGGATTTATGCCCAGCCTTGTTTAGAGAGCATCTACAAAAAGCATTCGGGGTGCTCGCTTCGGCAACACATGTACTACTAGTAAATTGGAATGATACAGAGAAGATTAGCAAGGATGACACGCAAATTCGTGAAGCGTTTCTTCCATAGTTTTTTAAAAAGTATTTGGAATTCTTTTGTAAGGGAGATTTATCTTTTCTTCTCTGTTTATATACTCAACTGTTTATTTTTACCTACATGGACTTATGACTATTTATTTTGTACTTTGTCTTGTAATCCAGTACTATTTTACCTATTTTGTTGCTGCGATTGTTCCAATGTTGGCCATTCTTTCAGTTGGCTGCTGTGTGCCTTTGACATACTCTCACTGTTTTCTTACTTGGGGCACTGCAAGGTGCTCCAGGCTCATCAGGATATTCCCTGTCCCCACTTGAGCTTTGCGTTTAGAAAAGATCTTTCCGAGAGCTCTAGGAAATGGATTAGGTTGGGGGGAGGTTGTTGTACGAGGTGATGGTGATGATGGATGGACTGAGATGCTTTCTGGAAGTTAAAAAAAGAAGTGGAGATGGGGCCTCATTTCTGACTGGGGCCACTGGCCAGAGGACTGTGTGACTCACTGAGCCAGGGACTCAGGAGGAGGATCAGACGTGTGGGGAATAGATCACAGGGTCCTTCTAGAACTGGTTCTCAACCTTCCTAATGCCGCGACCCTTTAATACAGTTCCTCATGTTGTGGTGACCCCAACCATAAAATTATTTTCGTTGCTACTTCATAACTGTAATTTTGCTACTGTTATGAATCGTAATGTAAATATCTGATATGCAGGATGTATTTAGGCGACCCCTGTGAAAGGGTTGTTCGACCCCCAAAGGGTTCGAGACCCACAGGTTGAGAACCGCTGTTCTAGAACATAATTCAATTTGAGGTGCCTGTGTGACAGCCCAATGAGTGTGTCATGTGGGCAGTCATGTGCTTGGGAGTAGAGATTTGGGCAGGGATACAACTGTGGCAGCCACTGGCAAGAAAATGGTTATTGATGCTGTGGGCATGGAGAAAGAATGGAAGAGGGAGGAGGTGGAAAGAACGGCCGGAGGAGCAGGAGGAAGTACAGGAGAGGAAGGGTCTGGAAGCCACGGGAAGAAAGAGGGAGAGGTCAGCTCTGCCCAATACCACCGAGAAGACAGGACTGGGAGGCTGATGGTTGTCCTTTGGATTTGGTGGGATTAAGAGCATGGGCGAGATGGTAGCAGTTGTTTCAGAGGAGCTGGGTACACAGAAGCCAGATAGAGTGGGCTGGAGTGTGAGTGGATGGTGAGGATATGAAGCTTTAGGTGCTTGTTTGAACATGACAGGAAAGAGAGAGGGAGAGAGTGATTGGAGAATATTGTGGGAGGGGTCATAGAACTATGAGAAGAGGGGCCTCTGCCTTCTGTGCAACATGGGGGCGGGAGGGATCGGGGTCTTGAAGGAGCTCTGTCCCTAAGAAAGGGTTGAGCTGTATGACCTGGTGCCCTGTGGGGGCAGCAAGGACCAGAACAGGGATGGGGTGGGCACCTGTGCCCAAATACCTGACTCTTGCCCACTCTGTGTCCACAGGAGGAGGAGGAGAGGAAAGCCCGGGAGGAGCAGGCCCAGCGGGAGCATGAGGAGTACCTGAAACTGAAGGAGGCCTTCGTGGTGGAGGAGGAGGGCGTGAGCGAGACCATGACTGAGGAACAGGTGGGCCTGCCACTCCTTCGAAACCCTCCCTCCACCCACCAAAGCAGGCCTGGCCATCGCATCCCAGACACCCTGCTGCTCCTCACCTGCCTCCCCAGATAGGCAGTGAGGATGGGTGGGCATGGTGACCAGCAGGCTCTAGCAGCGAGAGGCCTTGTCCTCAGGAGAGGTGGTGCTTCCAAAACCCTCATTGTGGGAGGCTGTGCTGCTGGCGAAGGTGGTGGCACATGCAGGTGGTTGGGCAGGCACACAAGCAAGCACATGGGCAGGTGGCACTCAGGTGGGCAGGTGGGCAAGCATAGACCCCTGCAGCCTCTGCAAGGGCGACACTCACTCTGGTTTCTCTGGTCCTTTAGTCCCACAGCTTCCTGACAGAGTTCATCAACTACATCAAGGTAAGAAGCCACCTGCCATGTGTGTGTGTGTGTGTGTGTGTGTGTGTGTGTGTGAGAGAGAGAGAGAGAGAGAGAGAGAGAGAGAGAGAGAGAGGTGTGTGTGTTCTCAAGGCCCAGAGGGAACAGATCCGAGTGGGGCTGTAGGAGTTTCAAGCTCATGCAGGTGTGGGCAGTAGGACTGAGAGGGGCTGAGCTGCCAGGGTCCCGGCCAGGAGTGTCTCTTCTCTGACCCCGAAGGTGGAGAAGGATCTGGGTCTGTGTGGGAGGCATGAGCCTTTGATTGCTTCCTCACACTCAGGGTTTGACAGTTTCCCTGCTCTTCAGACCCGGTGCTCAGTGAGTCACTGTATTTTCAGGTGTCTTCACATGTGTTTTCTGTCAGTTCTGTCACCCAGAGTCTCCACTGCCATGTGTTCCTGACCTGGAACTTGGGTCTTGGGGGTGGGGGTGGAAATGATGCTGCTTCCTTTGGGATCTAGGGTGGGTGGCAGGTGTGTCCCCTTCTATGCACAGGCCGCCCAGGTGCTGCTCTGGGTTGCATAAGCGTAAGCACTGTCCTGCTTTGCTGCTAAGCAACTTCTCCTCTCCCGCGAAGGATGCGAGAGGTTTTCAAGAGCAGCTCAGAGGAGCAGAGGCGGCTGAGGGATGGAGTGCAGAGGGAGCGGGGGTGGGGGTGGGACTAGGGGGTGCCAAGGAACCAGGGCTTGCATAATCCTCCCCCACCTCCTGAAAGAGAGCAGGGTTTAGATGCCTCCCAGCAGCTAGGGGCTGGGCTCACAGCCTGGGGGCCGGTGTTTCCCAAGAGGGAGAAAGCTCCCTCAGGCTGTGCCCGTTCCCCTCCGATGGAGCCCATTCTCCACCCTGGCACCCATGAGTGAGGGCTGCAGCCTGGGCAGGACATCTCTCACACTTCCTGCTGCCGTTTGGAGCTTTCTGTCCCCATCTACCCAGTGGGCAGCACCATGGCCCTGTGTCCTTCCTCCAGGAAGCCCTCCGTCAGCTTTAGCTCCCCCTGTCCTCTACAGAGACCTGAGAAAAGGCCCAGGCAGTTCCAGCCCTCACTTTCCATGGCTCCGGAGGAACCATTTTCTGGTGGATCTCCAAGCTCTTCTGGACCTTAGAGGTCTTTCCAGCCTGTGCTGATTTTCCCAGAGATTCTGTCTGCAGGGAAAAGGAGGCCATTCAAAATCCAGCCCCCCCACCCCTCCTCCCGGCTCCCAGAGGGTGAGCCCTGTTAGTGTCTCAGAACTGGTGGCACATTATTGTGCCAGCATAGTTATGTGAGGCGTAGGTCTGACTGGTTTTTGTCAATCGGTCCATTCTCCTTTCTGATCAGGGCTAGGTTTTTTGTTGGTTTATTTTTCCAAGCTGATTTTTGGCCCCAGCACCTCAGGGACCACCTGGGTGACTTTGTGTTCCCACTCTGAGAACCCAGCACCCACCCCCTGCTTTGTAGGTAGAGGCCAGCTGGCCAGGTCACCTTGTGCTTGCCCGTTTCCTGTCCAACTGCCGCTCGCTTGCCTCCCTGCTTGCACATGCAGTTTGGCATTTAGAACAGTCACATGCCATCTCAGCCCGGGAGGTGTCACTGTGTCACTCCTCCCCCAGCTCAATTGCTATGAAAGAATCACGGAAACATACAAGGCTGCCTTCTCTAGCATCATATGCTGTCTGTTTGTGGGGGAGGCAGGGGCAGATGCATGTGTAGGACCCAGCAGTGGACTCTCAGCCACACGCCCCCCACAGAACTAAAGGCTCTGCTGAGGGTTTGAGGGAAGCATGTGGAACATGGCATGTGTGGAAAGCACTGAGAATGTTAGCAAGAGTTATTTTAAGGGTGGGCCCAGTGCCTCAAACAGTGTGAAGAGGATGGTGAGAAGAAGTGTGGGGGTCTCTGGGCATACGGGGGGTAAGCAAAGGCAAGGTGGGAATGAGCCATACTGCCTCCACTGAGACCCCTGCTTGCTGCGCCCTTTTATCTGCTTTCTCCTTGTCCAGATTCTGTGTGTGTGTGTGTGTGTGTGTGTGTGTGTGTGTGTGTGTGTCCAGATTCTTGCCTGTCTCCCCTGTCCGTCTGAGTTCAATGTTTTGGTCACCATTGTATTTCCCACACCTTCTCAGTGTGTTGTCCTGGCAGGTCCTCAGCAAATAGTCCTGGAAATAGTTTTTTTTAAACAGCTTTTGGTTGAGTCTGGCCGGTATGGCTCAGTTGGTTGAGCATCGTCCTGTGCACTGATAGGTCACCGGTTCCATTGCAGTCAGGGCACATACCTGGGTTGCAGGCTCGATTCCCAGTAGGGGGCTTGCAGGAGGCAGCCAATCCATGTTTCTATCTCTCTCTCCTCCCTTCCTCTCTCTCTAAAATCAATAAAAACATATTTTTTAAAAATTAAAATCGTTTTTGGTGACTGTCACCCCATCCCTTCATCTTATGGTGCTTCCCCTTCCAACCTGTCTGTGATGTTAAAAACGATACAGCTGGCACAGATAAGCTGCACGTGACTCCCCACGTGTGTGTGTGTGTGTGTGTGTGTGTGTGTGTGTGTGTTTGTGTGTGTGTGTGTGTCTCAGTGTGGTGCCCAGTCCAGGATGGAGCCTGTGGGCCAGGTGGTAGTTTTAGGCAGATACCTCTCCACAAGCAGGGGAAGGGGAGAGCTTATGAGTGTGTGTGTCTCTGTGTATGCATGGTTGGGAGAGTGTGTGAGTGAGTGTGTGAGGTGATTACGGCTCTTCCACAGGAATCTACTAGAATACAGTTACCCAGGCACCCAAAGCAGATCAGATCAGAATGCAAACCTCAGTTTGTGTTGAGAGGGATTTGCCCACTGAGCCTCCCTCCTTTTACTCTCTCTCTTTGTAGCAGTCCAAGGTTGTGCTCTTGGAAGATCTGGCTTCCCAGGTGGGCCTGCGGACTCAGGTAAGCCCTGGAAGATGGCCTGCTATGTGGAGTGTGGCTGTCAGAGGGCCTGCTCTAAAGATGGAGAGTCTTGTTGCCCCCTCTACCCTGCCCCAACCAGGAGGGAGTAGAGAGGAGAACTCTCTTGGCACCCCAAGAATCCTGCGGGGGTTTTGGTGTGTGTGTGTGTGTGTGTGTGTTTATGTTTTCAAATATATTTTTATCTTATGAATGAGGAGTCACATTCTGTTTAAATATCAAAGGGGCATTTTTCCAAGCTAGAACCCTGCCTTTCTGCTAGATGGAAGAACAGGCAGAGAAGAAAAGAATAAAGTCCTATCACTCCAGCAGCCCCTGTAACTGAAGCAGCCCAAGTCTAGTTACCTTGACAACTCTTGCAAACAGGCTGTACCAGCCTTCATGGCCACATGTCACCACTGCTCCTCTCCTGGTTGGAAAAGTGCCTCTCTTGGGGTCGTGCAGGGCCCCAGCCTCTTCTTCCCTGATACCCTCCAGAGAAGCAGAGTCACATTGGATGGCGGAGCAGCCATGAGAGTGGGGAGGAGGAGATTTGGCTGTGGTGGCAGGGAGGTTGCAGGTGCCTTTTCTGGGGATGGCAGCACCCGTCTCTACTCTGAGAATTGTTCTCCTCACAGGACACCATAAACCGCATTCAGGACCTGCTGGCTGAGGGGACTCTGACAGGTGAGAGGATGAGAATCAATCACTACAGGCCTTGGCTTTGGGGAGTGTCTAACCACAGGGGGCTCCAGGTACTTGTTGTAGAGGCAGAATCATAACCGAGGGCGGGGGAACGGTGTGCAATGATGGACACTGAGCAGGGGACACTGTTAGAAGGAGGATGTGCCACCCAGGGATGGCTCAGGGTACCAGGACAGGCAAGGAAGCCTGATTTGATTCCTAGCCAGGATTGGATGCAGCCAGGAAAGGCTGGGCAGGCAGGCAGGCCTGGAGGGCTTGGAGCCAGTTATGAAGGGGTGGGAGGACAGCTCAGGCCAGATGAGGAGGGCCCAGAAGGCTCAGCCCCACAACCTGTGTGTCCCCACAGGTGTGATTGACGACCGGGGCAAGTTCATCTACATAACCCCAGAGGAACTGGCTGCTGTGGCTAACTTCATCCGACAGCGGGGCCGGGTGTCCATCACTGAGCTTGCTCAGGCCAGCAACTCCCTCATCGCCTGGGGCCAGGAGCCCCCTACCCAGGCCCCAGCCTGACCTAGGCCTTCCCTCTTGGACTCAGAGCTGGCACGGCCTACCTGACCATACATCTTTATCCCTCTCCACCATCCTGGGGCAGTGATGGAGTGTGGGTAGGCCGTTCTAAATTAAAGGCATGTGAGCACTGCTGAGCGTGGTGTGGCTTGGTGTGGCAGAAGGCCTGGCCTGGGATCCCAAATGAGCAGGTGAAATCTAAGCCTCAGAAAGTACCTGAGGATTGAGGGTGGGAGAGAGGGTGGAGTGTCCTATAGAAGCAAATGGAAGTTCTCTTATTATCAAGCATTCATTCATTCAAAAAGCACACAAAAAACAGTATTTATTGTGTTCCTTCGTATCCTGCAAGCCAAGTTCCCAAGGTCTGGAGAAGATCTTTCTGTTCTTCCCTTCACCCTTCCAAGAGCAAAAGTGAAAAACCTCTTGGGCCACGTCTTCCCTAACTGAGGAGGGAGGTCTCACCATCCTATATAATAAAAGCCTAATATGCAGATCAACCAAATGGTGGAACGACTGGTTGCTATGATGCGCACTGACCACCAGGGGGCAGACACTCAACACAGGAGCTGCCCCCTGGTGGTCAGTGCTCTCCCACAAGGGGAGTGCCACTCAGCCAGGCTCACGGTTGGCAAGCGCAGTGGTGGTGGCGGGAGCCTCTCCTGCCTCCGCAGCAGTGCTAAGGATGTCTGATTGACAGCTGGGAGTGGGCCTAAGCCATCAGTCCGACATCCCCTGAGGGCTCCCGGACTGCAAGAGGGCGCAGGCTGGGCTGAGGGGACACCCCACCCCCAAGTGCACAAATTTCGTGCACTGGGCCTCTGGTTTTTATATGGATTCAGGAGCCCTAAGGAAGGCTGACCCCGGCTGGTGTGGCTCAGTGGTGGAGCATGAACCCATGAACCAGGAGGTCATGATTCGATTTCTGGTCAGGGCACATGCCCAGATTGCCAGCTTGGTCCCCAGTGGGGGCATGCAGGAGGCAGCCGATCAAAGATTCTCTCCCATCATTGATGTTTCTTTCTCTCACCTTCTCCCTTCCTCTCTCTGAAATCAATAAAAACATTTAAAAAATAAATAAAAAGGAAGGAAGCTGAGAGCCCTTAGGAAGAGAGGTAATAAACTGTGCCAAGGAAAGAGTCGTAGGGAACATTAGCCTTTAAGAGGGAGGTCAGGGAGGGCGAGAGGCAGGGCCAGTTGCTTGTGGGGCAGGTGGAGGGAAGAGGAGGACCTGCTTGAGCTGGATAGAATTGTGCCGCGGAGGAGCATTGCCTCATACCGCACATCACATGAATTCAGCTCTACATACTTGACAAGTCTAAATGGTGTGGGTGATTCCACCCACTAGTGGATGTGAGGACCATATGCTCGGGAGTGGGTGTAAGATGGGAGATGTGTGTCTCCTGTAGGGTCAGTCGCTCTAGTTCCTGTGGACTATTCATAGCATGAGTATCCTGCTGTGCTGAGGGTGAGGCATGTGTTTAAATGTGTATTCCTTATGCAAGGTGGCCCTTGAACATAAACCACCTACTTCCTCTGATGCCTGGTGGTGGAGGAGGTAACTTTGTGTTCCAGTCTAGGAGGAAATTATCTGTGGATGGTGATGGGGAGACAGAACATCAGGTTCCAGGGTGGAGCCTTCCTGAGGGCTTGTCAGGGGTGATGTAGACTCATTTGGTATCATAAGCATTAGCTGTAGAACCTAAATTCCAAGTAAAGTGTGACTTTGCTACTTCTGTTAGCAAATAGCACTTGGAGTCACCCGGAGGTAGGAGTCACATGAATTGTTTGGAAGGCCATCTGGGAGCCCACAGTTTAGTAGGAGGGGGAAGGAACAGATAATGCCCCAGCCAACTGAGCTACCTGGCCAGCATGGCCCCTCTTTTATAGTGAGATTATTTTCCCTACATCAGGAAATCTAGACTGTTGATTCCAACCAATCAGATAAGTTTTGATTTTTGTAATTTCCAAATTATAAAATGCTTGTTATGCTGTTCTGGGTACCTAATCTTCATAGCCCAGCCCAACAGGTCTCTTTTGATGCCACTTGCTCCCAGTAGAGTCTAGTCTAGTTCAGTTTGGTTCTATCACAGCTGCTCTTTTTGATGCACCTTCAAGGCCTATTATTGACAAGCCTGTGATTGGAGAGCCATATAAGGCAACTTGTCTTTTCAAAAAATGGTTATTTACAAGATTGGCCATGAGTTGAAAAATTATTAAAGCTGAGTAATGGGTACATAGAGGTTATTCTCATCTATTTTTATACATGTTTAAAATTTCCCATAACAAAAAGCTTAAAAGTAAAACAATGAGCCCTGGATGGCTTCATATATCCTGAATCAAGCTGAGCCTCAGAAAAGGGGCACATGAGGCCACCAGTAGTCACTCCATTCACCCAACAATTTTTTTATTAAAAAATTGATTTTTGAGAAGAAGGGGAAAGAGAGAAATATCAATTTGTTGTTCCAGTTATTTATGCATTCATTGGTTGCTTCCTATATGTGCCCCGAGCAGGGATTGAACCCACAACCTTGGTGTATCTGGATGATGCTCTAACCAACTGAGCTACCTGGCCAGGGCCCACCCAACAATTGAGTGACTCTCCCCAGTTGCCACAGTGGCCCCAGTGCAGGATCCATGTTGAACCTTTGTAATACAAAAATTATTTAAACATTCAAAATGTGTTTAAAAAACCAACAACACTAGCAATCTATGGAGAGCCTAATGATTGCAAGGCAGGATGCTAAACACTCCAGGTAGCTACAGTGAGCAAAACATGGCCCCATCCATAAGTGGGGATGGAGACAGTGGTATTAATCTAACAGGGAGAGCACCAATCACCCAGCCAGCAGGTACATTGCCAAATGCTGTAGTATTCACAAGGTGAGGTCTTCAGGTTAAGGAGAGGATAGGTTCAGAGAATGTAAAGGCTGTTGGCTCACTGAGAGGCATGGTGTGTTGGGTGGGGGAAAGGAAAAGGCAGGGCAGGGAGAGATGGGGTGGAAAGGGAGTTTGCCATCTGGCTGGGAAGGATGTTGAATGCTGAACCCAGAGACTTGGGCTATATTTGGGGGATTATTTATTGCTTTGAATCAGTAACTCATTTTTTTAAATATATTTTTTTACTGATTTCAGAGAGGAAAGGAGAGAGAGAGATGGAAACATCAGTGATGAAAGAGAATCATTGATTGGCTGCCTCCTGCACTCCCCCACACTGGAATTGAGCCCAAAACCCAGGCATGTGCCCTGATGGGGAATTGAGCCGTGATCTCCTGGTTCATAGGTTGACGCTCAATCACTGAGCAACACCAGCCAGACAGTAGCTCATTTCTTAAACCTTATTTGCAATCATTGTATCCCACAAATCAGCATTACTTCATCACTTCCTCCCTGCACACCCTGTACTGTTTGCAAGTACCACCACCAGCCATCACAAGTGCATCCCAGACCCAAAATTGGAGATTATAAAGCTGTGTTTTTCAGACTTTTTTGACAATATCTCTTAGTAAGAAATCCATTGTACATTAAGGACTCAATATATATGTGTGCCTATATACAGATAACTGAAGCAGAGCTTTACAGCAGTCCACTTATTGTAATTTGATGCTTATTGATATTTGCTTCTCTGTTCTGTCTTATTGCTGATGGTGGCTGAATTGATTTTATAACCCACTAACAGATCTTGGCCTACAGTTTGAAACACAGGGTTCTAAGGAACCTGTTCCTTTTATATTGAGGACGAGGCGAGGATCAGTATCTGGGTGAGGAGTTGTACATCATATATAACTTGATAATCACAGAGTTGTACCAAAAGCAATTTGGATTACAATAGTGACACTTAAAAATAGTTTTACTTGGTTTATTCTGATACCATACATAATTTTTAGCTGGTTAATACACTATTTAATTACTTGTTACAGCAAAATGTATAAAGGGAACATTATAAGAAAACCTACAGAATACCAATACTGTCATGTTAAACTTACTTAAATATAACCTTTTGCCTATAATCTGGTTTTAGTCATTTTAACTTTCATATACAGTATGTTTTTGCAATTTGACTTAGGTTTCTAACATGAAACAAAAGACATTCATCATCATAATACCAAAACTAAAACTAATAATGTTCCAACTATATCCTGAATAACTTAATACCTGAGAGATTTAATACCTCTCTTTACTTTAACTATTTTATTTTTTATTGATTTTTAGAGAGGAAAAAAGAGGAGAGGGGAGAGAGAGAAAGAAACATCGATTTATTGTTCCACTTATTTATACGTACATCCATTGGTTGATTCTTGTATATGCCCTGACTGGGTATCAAACCCACAACCTTGGTGTATTGGACAATGCTCTAACCCAGTGATTGGCAAACTGCGGCTCGCGAGCCACATGCAGCTCTTTGGCCCCTTGAGTGTGGCTCTTCCACAAAATACCACGTGCAGGCACGCATGTACAGTGCGATTGAAACTTCGTGGCCCATGTGCAGAAGTCGTATTTTGTGGAAGAGCCACACTCAAGGGGCCAAAGAGCTGCATGTGGCTCGAGAGCTGGTTTGCTGACCATTGCCCTAACCAACTGAGCTACTCAGACAGGGCTTTACTTTATTTCTAATCAACAAGGTAAGTCAAGTCATGGTGTTGTTGAGCTAAACCCCACAGTTCACATAACAGGGTAGTGTTGGGACACATGCTTGATGTCTAGTTTGGCAGTTGTCTTAATGCCTTTTTCATTTGTGCATATTGCCTCATACCAAAATGGACCATAGTGACAAATATGAATAGATGAGAAATTATTGAACATGTAATCTATTATTGTTGGGAAATTCTCATTTTTTCACATCTCAGCTACTGTCCCTGCTGGTGATAGCAACTCAGAAGAGGAAAAGTGGGCAAATAGTAAGTGAAGGACACATGAGAAGTTCAGACCCCCAAAGGCGGGTAATAAAAGTTTCATTTAGCCATCACCATATCTATCTGCAATGATAATGTAAAAAGTTTACAAAGAAGGCTTGCTGCTGGGCAAATTTACCACAGTTTTTACAAAAATTAAATTTGGTAACCTTTTTGGAGCTTGCACATTTCCATAAGATTGGTTAAAGATTTGGGCGTGACCATAATTTTCATGACGCAATAATCATTTTATTATTATTCTGCTTGGGGCTTTAAGAAGGACCAACCTGCTTCACAAATAGATGTAAATACATAAAACGCACTTAGGATGGTAGTGGAGTGATGGCTTGTATTCCTTTCTACTTAGTTTCTTAATATCTTGCAATGAGGTTTACACTGTATAAGTACAGATAAGTCTCTTTGTTAGTATTTACATGAAGCATCAATTATGTAAAAACAGAAAAGAAAAATTAAATGTTAGAGGACCCTGGGGAACATAAAAACAAACCATCTAAGGTAAGATGTGCAATTTAGTAAAGAACAGTGCTAAAAAGGATAATACAATCTAATATATTTTTAAGTTTTTTCTTTAACATTTTTCATGGTGTGTGTGTGTGTGTGTGTGTGTGTGTGTGTGTGTGTAAACATCAGCTAATCGGCTTGTAAAAGACTCCAGCATACTTGGATCATAAATGTTTCCATTAGTTTTATATTGGTTTAGATAACCTTCAAAACCTTTACTGGTTATTCCCAGGAATGTTTGCCCAATTCCAGAGGTTTTTATTTCCTCACTAGAGGCCTGATGCATGAAATTCATGCCAGGGGCTTGGCCCTCGCAGCCACAATGGCTGGCTTAGGCCCTCACAGCCCTGGCTTTGTCTGGAAGGAGGCTGGGAGGTCGTTTGGCTGTCGGGTCTAATTAGCATATTACACTTTTATTATTATAAAGTAAGCACAGCTGTAAAAAGCTTTAGCATGGATTAAAGTACCTTGTCTGCCCCCCAGTTTGGTGTTGGGAGGTCACTGGAATTGCCTAATCATCCCAGAGAAGAAGCCCCAAGCCCCCTTCTGGATAACTTGGTGGGTTGATTCTGAAGGATCACAATAGTCTGCTAATTTGATTTTGATTTGCATCTCTTCAGTGCTGGCAGGGCTGCTGATGTTTTTAACAGCTTATTGGCCATTTGTATTCTGTGAATGATCTATTTCTTTCTTTAACCCAATATTTATAGACAGAGATTTTGCAGTTTCATTCATCATTCAGCAAATAAATGTTGAATGTCTATTTTATGCTTGCGTTAGTTTTCTATTGTTGCTGTAACAAATGCCCAAAGACTAAATGGCATTAAACAACATAAATTTATTATCTTATAGTTCTGTAGGTTAGAAGTCCAACATGGGTCTTACTGGTCTAAAATCAAGGTGGGGCTATGTTCCTTTTGGGAGTTATTTCCTATTTTTATTGATTTCAGAGAGGAAGGGAGAAGGAGAGAGAGATAGAAACATCAGTGATGAGAGAGAATCATTGATCATCTGCCTCCTGCACGCCCCCTACTAGGGATCAAGCCCACAACCCAGGCATGTGCCTTTGACCGAAATGGAACCCAGGACCCTTCAGTCCACAGGCCGATACTCTATCCACTGAGCAAAACCAGCTAGGGTGGGAGCTATTTTCCATCTTCAAGAGGCTACCACATTCTTTGGCTAATGGCCCTGTTCCTTCATCTGTAAAGCCAGCTATGTTGCATCTCTGTAACAAATCTTCCATAATCAGATCTCCTCCCTCTTTTCTGCCTTTCTCTTCCAGGATAATCTCTCTATTTTAAGGTTATCTGATTAGAAGCTTTATTCTATTTACAACCTCAATTCTTCTTTGCCACGTAACCTAACATAGTCACAGGTCCTGGGGATTAGGGCTTGGATATCTTTGGGGCCTTTATTCTGCTTATCAGATGGGGATATGGAATTTTTAAAAAGGATCCTGCCTACATGATGCTGCAAACTAGTGAGGAAGACAGATGATTAGATTAATCAATCATAATTTTCTATCATTTGTCAGATTTTGGCATTAAGATTATTCTGCATTGGCACTGGTTTGGCTCAGTAGATAAGAGCTTCGGCTTTCGGACTAAAGTGCCACAGGTTCAATTAGGTAAAGGGCAGACTTAATCCCCAGGCCCAGTTGAGGTGAGTACAGGAGGCAACCAGTTGATGTGTCTCTCTCACATCGATGTTTATCTCTCTGTGTCTGTTCCCCTCCCTCCCACTCTCTCTAAAACTCAATGGAAAAAATATCCTCAGGTGAGGAATAACAAAAAAAAATTATTCTACCCTTATAAAGTGAATTTGGGAGCTTTTCATCTTTGGAATGATCTCTTTATAGATTGGGTAGAACTCAGCCATAGAACAATCTGGGGCTAGTGTCATTTAAAAAGGTAGATCTTCAATTCCTACTGTAGTTATTGGCCTTATTAAAAATTTTAATTAAAATAATGTTTAAGTAGCTTTTTTCTATATGGGAGCTTTAGTGCAACAAAACAAAAAATACTGAAAAAGAAAAGCTCACTTTTTTTTTTTTTTTTAGATAAAAGGATTGCATCCTAGAAACCTCCAGATTTATACTTGGCTTGTTCCATCCACTCCCAAGTCTGTAACTTGAATGTTACCTTTTCAGTGAGGCCTTCCACCTTACCCAGAATTGGGTTTCCCCAGTAATCTCAACTTTTTTATACTTACTACCTTCTAATCATTATATGTTTTACTTATTATCTCCTCCCATTAAAAAACAAATTCCATTGGGGCAGGGGTTTTGAGCAAATATTTACTAGTAATATCTTGATAATCTGCTGTTACTAAATTTTAAAAGCTTACCTGTTTATTCTTTTAAACAAACTTCTTTACTTTAAAAAAAAGTAATACATGCCCTAGCCGGTTTGGCTCAGTGGATGGAGTGTCAGCCTGCGGGCTGAGGGGTCCCGGGTTCGATTCTGGTCAAGGGCACATGCCCGGGTTTCGGGCTTGATCCCCAGTGGGGCAAGTGCAGGAGGCAGCCAATCAGCGATTCTCTCTCATCATTGATGTTTCTATCTCTCTCTCCCTCTACCTCCCTCTCTGAAATCAATAAAATATATATATATTTTTAAAGTAATACATGCTTTAAAAATGCAAACATTATAGAATTGATAGAGTCCTGTCTTCTGCCATGCCCTCTGCAATCCTACCATCTCAAGGTAGCCTCTGTTAATAATTTTGTGTATCTTTCCAGACTTTTTAATGCATGTATATATTGGCTTTAAAAACAAACTAGAGTATAATATGCATACATGTGGTTCTGTTGCTTGCTTTTTTTCACTTAATGTAGTCACCTTTCTATGTCAGTACATAGACATCTATGTCTTTTTGTTTTGTAGAAGTAAGAAGGGGAGGTGACAGCTGGTTCCTCCAGGGAAGGCTATTGGCTTGTTTGAATAATTCCACAGGCTGGCAAAGACTGAAACCCAATACTCAGAGATAAGGAGGAGCTAGCTGCACCTGGTTCATTAGATAAAGATTGTTTGGCAAGGGCAACTTTCGGTTAGGCCATTCAAGGCGCCCCTGCTTTCACCAGATGTCAAGGTAGCACAAACTGTCGAAAAATTTCAATCACTCTTGGTTAATTATGAGGTTTCTTCATGGGTTCTTTTGGATGACTTTTTGGCATCTCTGATTTTTTTCCTTACTTAGCAAACTCATGGATTTTTCATTTTATACACAACTAGTGTCCCGGTGCACGGGTTTGTGCACATTGAAAGGAAATTAATTAGAAGAAATATTTTAATATCACTATTCACACTTTCTCTATAATAGAAGTGTCAGAGATGAAAGAAAATTAGTAAAATGTATATGAAAATAATATATAAATTGATTAATAAGCAAACAATAACAACATGATGTAACAACAAAGACATGATATAAAAACATGATATAAAAACAACAAAAACATGGTATAAAAACTGATAAAAACAAGGACTGATAAATTTATTAAACTTATTCTAATATCTCCCTGTATACCACATTAAGAGTAAAAACACTTTCAGAGTGCTTGACTAATTTCCCTTGTGATGAAGTATTTACAACCTTTAACTTTAACATCACACGCTCTTCAAACTCTGTCTAGAGAAAGCAACATATAACTGACCATGTCCGAAAACAGGTTCAAGTAGGAATATTTCTACTCTTTCTAAAGTTTGTCCTTGTGATTTATTAATAGTCATCGCAAATGCTGGCATCACGGGAAACTGTCTTCCAATTAATTTAAATGGGAGGCCAGTGTCAGATGGGGACAAATCAATTCCTGGAATCAGAACAACCTCTCCTTCCACAGATCCTGTTAATACTTCAGCTTCGATTATGTTAGGTCACAATCTTGTGATAAAAATCTAGTACCCCATTTACTATTAAGATTTCTTAGTAACATGATGATTCCACCTACTTTCAATTTTAAATTATGACACAGCATTCCCGAAGGAGTAATACTGTTAAGAAATTCGATGGGAAAATTTCCCTTTTCGGCACCAACCGTTGAATCGATGGAATCATCACTCAAATAGGTGTGAAAATTGACGCTTTCTTTCAGCTTCAGAATGTCAACAAAAACAACCAAATTCACACTCGACAATGACAGATCGAAACACACGCATGCGATTGGCACCAGTGAAAGCTTTGTATGTATCACGCATGCGTGAGTCAACATTTATTTTTATTTATTTTTTATTTAATATATTTTTATTAATTTCAGAGAGGAAGGGAAAGGGAGAGATAGAAACATCAATAATGAGAGAGAATAATTGATCGGCTGCCTCCTTCACACCCCCGACTGGGGATGAGCCCACAACCCGGGCATGTGCCCTTGACTGGAATTGAACCCGGGACCCTTTAGTTCACAGGCAGACTCTATCCACTGAGCCAAACCATCTAGGGCTCAACGTTTATTTTTAAATTACCAGTGCACGTCATATGTACCAGACAGACGGTCGGACAGCCGTACCATTGGTCACATAGCCTTTTATATATATATAGATAGATTATAGATATTATTTAATTTTATTACCTTGAGTTGTATTTAGGAATTTTCCCCCCCCAAACTATGCTCTCTCTCTGCTTTTTTTTTTTAATCCTCACCTGAGGGTATGTTTTTATTGATTTTATAGGGAGAGAGGAAGGGAGAGAGAGAGAAACATCGATGGGTTGCCTCCCATACATGCCCCGACTAGGAATTGAACCCACAACCTTTTGGTATACCAGATGCCGCTGCAACCAACTGAGCTACCTGGCCAGGGCTGAACTATGCTACCTTTTTTGGGAATTGGTGTAAAGGGGAATTGTGGCTTCAGAAAATGAAATAGCATTCTAACTTTTGGCTCTTTTAGATTTATAGCAAATCTATTTATAGCAAATTTGAGAGAATTCTTTCATTAAACCATCTGAGTCCCAAGTCTTTTTTGGACATATTTCTTGGATAATATTTTCAACCTCTTTCTTTTTAAAAAAAATATGTTTTTTTATTGATTTCAGAGAGGAAGGGAGAGGGAGAGTTAGAAACATCAGGGATGAGAGAGAATCAGTGATTGGCTGCCTCCTGCACGCCCCATACTGGGGATCAAACCCACAACCTGGGCATGTGCCCTAAATGGGAATCAAACCATGACCTGGTTCATAGGTTGATGCTCAACCACTGAACCACACCAGCCAGGCTCAACCTCTTTCTTACTTTTGTAGTTTTATTTCCCAGAAGATGGTCTACTTTATCAAGATTTTCATATATATTAAAACAGAGTCAGTTACGGTATTTTCTTATTTTCCTGGTGTTCTTAAGATGCAAAACCACATTCTCTAAAGCTAGGAACAGAATATTATAAAGAGAGATTGAGATCAAGATAGATGAATGGAAACTAACTTTTAAAAAAAGGAAAATAAGCAGAATTAAATACAAAGAGTACTGTTGATGACGGAAGAATATTAAATTCGTGGTGATGAAGAAAAACAAGATACTCTCCCATGATGCAGAGAAAAGGGACAAAGATTTAATTGACAATGGTGACCCAATGTGATAATGTTAGTGGAGGAAGAGAACAACAATCTGTTCACAGATTAGACAGGAACATATTAGCAGAAAACTTTTCTAAGCTGAAAAGACCTTTTATTTCTGGAAAATTAATAGAAAAAGGCCTGCACTGAGACATACTGGCAGTCATACAAATGTCTGACTTTCAAGGGTAATAAAAAGTCCCAACAGGCACCCGGCACACCAGGCACACTGCTCACCTAAAACAGCCCAGCCCAGCCCAGATTGCTATAATTTGTTTTGATATATAATTGACATGCAAAATTACAGTTAAGCCCTGGCCGGTTGCTCAGTGGTGAGAGCATCAGACTGAGCACCAAAAGGTCTCAGGTTCGATTCCTGGTCAAGGGCACGTTGTACCTCAATTGCAGGTTTGATCCTCCGACCCCAGTTGGGCCATGTGCGGGAGGCAACCATTCGATGTGTGTGTGTGTGTGTCTCCCCCTCCTCCCTCTCTTCCACTCTCTAAAAATCTATGGAAAAAAGTCCTCAAGTGAGGATTTAAAAAAATAAAGTTACAGTTAACCCTGAACAATGTGGGGAGAGAGGGATAGGGATACCAACCCCTGCACAGTTGAAAATCCTTATATAACTTTTGACTCCTCAAAACTTAATTACTAGTAGCCTACAGTTGACCTTAAGCCTTACCAATAACATAAACAGTTGATTAGTATATATTTTGTGTTACACAAATATATTGCATCTTTCCATTTGTTTACATTTTTCTCAACTGTTAAATGGTACCATGTACAGTCTGTGTGTACCTAAGTATCCAAGTTTTGATAAATTTGAACTATAATAGATTTGTGTATATTTTATGGTAGTAAATTATAAAATAGATTGGTATCTACATATATTTTATGCATTCATGACATGCCTGACTTTTTCTTAATTTTTCAATATTTCCAGACCATGTGGTTCATCTGCAAGTTTTTTCAAATTGTCACATATCTCCAAAAAAATTTCCAATACATTTATTGAAAAAAATCCACATATAAGTGAACCTGTGCAGTTCAAGCCCAGGTTGTTCAAGGGTCAACTATATATAGTTTCAGGTGTATTTGCTACCATTTTAAAAGCCAAAAGATAATGGGATAAGGGCAAGAGATTCTTGTGAAGCTTTTGAGGCTCAGTACAGTAGGAAGCATTCTCACCTAGGCCAAAGGCTTCGAAAAACATAACATTCAAAAGTCCTGGAAATCACCAGTCAAGTGAGAGGGGTCTGAGTGAGGAAAAGAAAAATTAGAGCATGAAAAAACTGGCAGTGACATTGATACCAATCAAACAAAGGGCTGGCAAAAGCCAAAAACAATGATTGAAAAGAAGATTTAGTGGCTTTAAAAAATGTAAACAAAATCTGGGTCTATCATTCTGGATTAAGTGGACAAATACTGGTAGGTGTGAGGGTAGCAGGCCAGGAGTGGGAAGGCACATTAAATTTCTCCTTACATAAAGATTATAAAAATGATTGATTTGTCATTGACTAATAATTTGTGGAATATAAACTTTTTATTATTGATTTCAGAGAGGGAGAGAGAGAGAATCATCAATGATGAAAATCATTGATGGGCTGCCTCCTGCATGTCCCCCACTGGGGATGGAGCCCGCAACCCCAGTATGTGCCCTTGACCGAAATCGAACCTGGGATCCTTCAATCTACAGGCCTACACTCTATCCACTGAGCCAAAACAGCTAGGGCTAGAATATAAACTTTTTATTTAGTAACCTTACAGGCAACCACCAGGACAATTTAAAAATAGGCTTTCTGCCTTGCAAAACACTAGAAGATAAAAGCAAATATGGAAAAACTCAGAAAACAGGAAATAGCAAAAGTAAAAACTATAAAATAGGATGACAGATAACCAAAAAATTAGCTACAACAGCAGAGAAACAATGGGTTACATATCAGCCAGGGTGGAGGCACTGCATGTTCTTAGGGTGGACCCCTGTACCTCCAGGCTTTTGCTAATGCTGAACCTTAGGCCTGGCTTGCTTTTCTGCCTTATTTAAAGCTAACGCCCCAGGTCCAGGCAGACCCCTTCCTTCATCCAGACAGTCCTCCAGGATTACTCCAGGTCGGGTGAGCACTCCCCCTCATAGAAAGCTAAGCTGCTTGTGTTTGTGAAGCAGATGCTTTGGCTCCAAGAGGAAGTCCCCACCCGACTCTCTTATCCAGGATGCAGGACAGGGCCAGGCCTCATCCCAGGTGCCGGGCACAAGGTGAAAGCGTTGAAACCCTGCTGAACTGTGTGTGTGTGTGTGTATGTATGTGTATATGTGTATGTGTGTGTGTAATATACATACACTGTGTGTGTGATTTCAGGGAGGAAAGGAGAGGGAGAGAGAGATGGAAACATCAATGATGAGAGAGAACCATTGATTTGCTGCCTCCTTCACGCCCCCTACATCGAGCCTGGGCATGTGCCTTTGACCGGAATCGAACCTGGGACCCTTCAGTCCGCAGGCCTAGGCTCTGTCCCTGAGCCAAACCAGCTAGGGCTGTAATGTATATTTTAACTTGTCTCCCGCCAGTGAGCATTTCCGAGCAGCAAGTTTCAAATCGGCTGTTTGCTGACGAATGCAGACACGGTCCTTGGAAGCCTCCCACACACCCGCCTGTGGTCCCCGCGCGGGGGCGGGTCTTCCCACCGCCGTGTCATATCCACCCATGACATCTGGTACCGCCCCACCTTGCAGACTTTCAGGGTTTCAGGTGTCCCCTGGGAGGCCGCGTCCGAAGAGCTTGAGCGGGAGAGGAATGGGACTTGGGGCTCGGCAATCGGGAGCTCTTTCCCCAAATCAGTGGGCTCCCTCCCTGCCGCCAAAAATGTGGGGTTCAGAGAGGGCGTGGCCCCACTGGATTTGTTGGAGAGACTGGGGACTGAGCCCAAGGGTCTTGGGAAGGAACAGGCGACGAGCAGAGGGGCTCCCGGCAGACTCGAGTGGGTGAACGCGGCTCCCAAACGTGGGCAGGGACTCGGCAACCAAAGGGTTAAAACACGGTGTCCCGCCCCGGCCCGGGGATTGGCGGCCCCGGGGGGCGTGGCCAGAGGGCGGGCCCGCGTTTGCCGCAGCTGCAGGTGGGCGGGGCCCGGGCGGGGAGCGGGAGGGGCGCGGAGCGGAGCTGGCCCCGCGCCGCGCGCCCCGCCGGGCGGGCTCAGGGCTGCGCCAGCGAGCCGGGCCGGTGGCTTCTGTGCCGGAGACCCCGCGCCGGACCCCGGAGCAACGAGTAAGTGAAGCAGGCCCACCGCGGCGTCCCTCGCAGCGCCAACCTCTCCCCGTGCCCTCTGCACCGCGAGACTCCTCCGGCGGGACCCGGAGCCGGGGAGGGGGCGCGTCCCGCTGCTGGGGTCCGGGGGGGAGGGGAGTGAAGATGAGGCCGATGATGTCACGGATGCTTCGTCGGGCCTGGGGAGCAGTGGAGGCCGGAGGGGGTGCGGCCCGGATTATGTCACCTCTCCCTCTGCGCCCCGCCCCCCGGGGCCACACGCGTTGGTGGGGAGCGCGGGGAAGGAGGCCGGGATTTCCCCCTCCGCAGAGACCCCCTGGGCACCTTCTCGGGACGGCCTGTGGCCGGGGTCTCTGTGGCGCTGCGGGGCTGTGGGCTGTACGTGAATGAAAATCGCAACCACCCCTGACGCGGGAGACTCCTGAGGGTGCCTGTCTCCCGTGATGGGGGCGGGCCGTACCTCTCCTCAACCGATACGTCATTTTCTGCATCCCTGGACCTGAGTCCTCTTGGGATTGACCATCTGTTTTGGTTTTTCGCGCATCTTCTCCAACGGTAGTGAAAAAACTAAACACACCTGCCTCATCTGCACCTA
>NW_005871226.1:547803-610336 GCF_000147115.1 Myotis lucifugus | reverse complement strand
TGGGGGGGGGGGGGGCGGGCATGAGATGCTGTCAGCCCCCACAGTCCTGAAATCTACGGGCTACATCAGACCCAGGACCTATGGGATGGACCACCTTCACCGTTGTCGCCAAGGGAAGATGGATCTCCCCTCACACATCCCAACCAAGAAGTTCTGGAGACCTCTGCACCCCCAAAAGATTTACAGTGCCCCCGATCTCTTTTCTCCCTTAGTCCTTCCCAGAAGACCTTCCTGATTTTCCTGTCTGGATTCATTGCCTCTTTGCATTGCTCATCACTAGCAATCCCACACATATTCTCTCTGCATCTCCTCAGTGCCAGAGCCCAGGGACCCCCAGGACTTTGCAATCTGTGCCCCGTGGGCACCCACAGGCCAGCACTGGGGAAGCCTCAGAATGAAATCTCCATTAAGTAGCCTGAGCCAAGAGCTCTAAGACCCCTTCCTGCCATGGCAATCAGGATGCTGTCCTGGGAGGCAGCATTTGGATTGGGCCTTGAAGGATGCAGGATGGGTTCAGAGATCTGGGAAGAGACTGTGGAGTGGAAAGGGGCTCAGATCAGGGGAAATAGGATGTGCAGTGGGAGAGGCCTTGGGGGCCCTGCTGCAAGCTCTGCTCTGGTTCTGGGGGCTGAGAGGAATGCCAGGCATTTCACCCACAATACATATACTTCTTAAGATTCCTGTAAGGTAGGTGTGAGAATCTGAGGTGAAATACGCTGCACACAGTTCCACCCCTAATTTATATTTGGAGCTGATGCCTCCAGAACTCTGTCTAGTCTACTGCGCTTGGTGCTGCTCATGGAAGAATTTGGGCAGAGCAGGGACGAGATCAGCTTTGCCCTTCGGAAAGATTTCCCTGGCAGCGGTGCAGGAGAGGGAGTGCAGAGGAAGAAAGGCCAGTGAGGAGCCCCCTGCAAAGGTACTGGCAGGAGGGGCTGCTGAGATCTTTAGGAGGTGAATGGGCCAAGCTTGGGACCTCTGAGACGCCAAGAGAAGGTGGACTGTTCCTAGTTTTGGGAGGGACACTGGTAGGGAGGGGCAGTGATAACTGTGGGTTGGAGGGACCTGCCCATGTAACCCACATGTAGAATCCACTTGGGCTCTTTGTGACTGCTAATACTGTGAGTAATTTCCCAGGCACTGAAGGTCGACAGGACAGAGATAGAGGCAGAGTCAAGCAACAGGCTATCATCCAGGGTGTTGAGCTGATGCCATAAGGCTGCCATTGCAGACCATACTCAGCTATTGGGGCCAGTTCAGGACTCTGACCCATAGAAAGCTCAACTCAGTTTCTGCCTATCAGGGAAGCATATGCCCCTCCTTATCTTGCCAGCTCCCTGCTGGGGTTCTGAGGAAACAGGCTTGGAATAGGCAAGAGACAGAATGCTTGCATGGGGTTACCCATGACAAATTAGAATTATGCCAAGAAACTCTTTGGGGAATGAGGCTTGAGGGAGAATTGCTTTGGGTTGGCAGTAAAGGATTCCCAGGTAAAGCACCAGTATAAGAGGCTTAGGAGCTCTACCTGGTTTGGCTCAGTGGATAGAGCCTCGGCCTGTGGACTGAAGGGTCCTGGGTTCAATTCTGATCAAGGGCATATGCCTGGGTTGCGGGCTCGACCCCCAGTAGGGGGCATGCAGGAGGCAGCCAATCAATGATTCTCTCTCATCATTGATGTTTCTATCTCTCTCTCCCTCTCCCCTCCTCTCTGAAATCAATAAAAATACTTTTTTAAAAAGGCTTAGGAGACAGTCCTGGGACCCCATTTCCACCCAAGACCCTGGGTATCTGAGTCTGGCTAGGGATCATACACTCTAGGGAAATGGTGGGGCAGAGTGGCATATGACCAGCCCCAACCTATGGTCAGAATCTTGTTTCCTGGATCTCAGAGAAGGTAGTAGTACTGCATGCTTGTATCGCACCTTACAGTTTACAAAGCACCTTCCCAAACATTACTATCCCCTGTCATTCTCGTGATCAACATGATTACTTCTGAGGTTTGCTCATGCTCACACCCAGGCCTCTGGTGCAGCCCCCTTGCCTATATCTCCAGTCTCACTTCCTTCAGCATATCAACACACTCACGTTTCTACCATGTTTAATTTTAAAATTAGAAAAAAGCCCTTGGACCCCAAATCACTTAAATGACTGCCTTCTTTGGCCTTCTTTTAGTAGGGAACCTCCTGTCTCTCCCTCCAGACCCCTCTACTCCTGGCTTTGCCTTGCACTACCTTTCTGAAACCATTCTCTCATAGACATCAGTGAAATCCAGGGCGCGCTCTCCAATCCCAATTCTACCTGGCCCGTTTTTAACACCAGAATTGCACCCACATTCTTGAAAGCCCCCATCTTGTTCCGCAGGGCTTGCCTTCTGGCCTTCCTCCTGCTCCTACACTGTCTCCCAGGCTTCTGAGGCGCTGTTATCCTAGCTCGTTGCTGGGCCCCACCCACACTATCCTTGAATGCTGATGATGCTCAGTCTCTCTTCTTCTCCTCCCTGCCTCCCTCCCTCCTTCCTTCTCCAGTATGTGAGAGATATCTTTCTCTGGTCTTCTCCAAAGTTTACAGTTTACAGCCCTTTTCCCCCAAACAGTCTCCCCCTGTCATGTTAAATGTGTCATGCCCACCCTGTTGTCCCAACCCAGATCCTTCCTTGCCCCCACCCTCTGAACTCCATCTGTATGAAGTTTTGTCAGTTTTTCCTCCCCAATCCTGCCCAGGCCTTCCCACTGGTTCCAAGCTTCAGGCCACTCAGCCTCCATCCTCAGCTGCTTAGCTGCTCCCTATACTGTACCAGGGATGGTGAGAGAAGGGGGTCATGATTAGGGTGGGAGGGGGATTTCTGATCTGAGGGGTAGCCAGGTTGGTGTATACTGGGAGTGGAGGCCGAACAGGGAGCAGGGTGAGGCATGAGAGGCAGGCACCCAGGGCACCAAAGTAAGGAGGTCCTCGCTCTCTCTAGGTCTGAACTTGCTGATCCTGCACTTCTGTTGCGCCCTACGGGACAGATTGGCCAAGAGAGGTAGGTGATAAAGTGCTTTTCTCCACACCTTAGAGCAGGCGCTGAGAGAGTGGAATTTCACAAAGGCAGTGTGGACTGGCTTGGTGGTGAACTTTCCAACCACCTGGGGCTGTAATTCCAGGTGTGGTGGCCAGGTGACTCTGAAGGGCAATAGTTTTGGCAGGCTCCGTCGGGCACAACATTAGAAGTGGGCACCTGGATAGAAGACAGTCTGAGGAATGCTCAAGGGGCTGTGGGGTGCCACCTGGACCCTTTCACCTTGGCAGAGGCGTGCTCTTGGCCTGGTTTCTGATGGGAGTAAGGGGGTAAGAGCCTGAAGGACATTCCTGCCATCTCTGGCACGCGGATTTGAGTGTTTACACTGCTGGGAGGCACTGCTGCAGCCCCTGCCAGGCTGGGTTACAGTATTGGGATCTCCGGGGCAGGCGTTCCCAGGTGCCGGCTGGAGACAAAGGAACCAGGAAGCAGGGTCTCCCGAGCGCAGGTAACCCGAGGCCCTGCTGGCCCTGTTCCTGGGGGCCGGCCTTGGGGGCTGGGGGTGCACGCCCACTGAGGGGCGCGGAGGACTTCACGGTGCACTGAGCAGGGTCAAGGTCCACAGGGAGTGGGAAAGGGGAGTAATCCAGGAAGTCTTCCCGGAGGCAGCGAATTCTTAGGGAGGTTCCGCGGCGCGGGATCTTCCCAGGCTCCGCTGGGTGCGCAGGCCCCGCCCATTCCCGCCCACCTGTGGGAAAGGCAGGCCCCGAGGGAGGCTCGGCGGGCGCCTGCTGCTAGCGGCATCGCGTTCTCCGCCCGGCCTCTGCCGGCTTGGGGTCCTCTTCCGAGGTCCTGGATGCGGGGAGGGGACCCTCCGTGCCAGGGCCCCGTGGCGCCCACTTGGGAAGACCTCTGGGAGAGCTCGTTGGCCACGCGCTGCAGCCGCGGCTCCTGGCTGGCCGCGGGGGCCGGGGCGTGCCCGAGGTGGCCCTGAGGCGCGCTGCAAAGCAGCTGCTGCCCCCGCCCCGCAGCACCCCAGTTCGCTCCTGCGCCTGTCGCCTGGGGGCGCCTGGCACGTGGCAGCTCGGCGAGGTAGGTCCTTCGTTCCTCCCATTTCACAGAGAAGAAAACTGCAGTCCAGGATGGCGCTGCCGGTCTGTCTAAAGTCACTCCGCTGGTTCCGGCCGAGCTCTGACTTCCAGAGGGAGGCGCATGACCCCTGCATACCAGGCCTCCAAGGGTCCCAGGCTTGAGGGCCTGTCGGCCCCCACCCCCTTGGAAAGGCCAGGAGAGGAGCCTGTGCTGGTCGTGAGCCTCCACCTGTGCCCTTGACTGCAACACCCTAGGTTAGGACCCCGCCCACAGTTTTTGGGTAGGGGTGGGCTTCTCTCCCTCCTTTAACTTCTGAGGTTCCCTCTTGGATCCAGGTACTGCTGTCCCCTTCCAGCCCCATCTCCCTGCCCGTGAGGTTGGGATGTAGGGGTCCAGACCCAGGGTAAAGAACCCTACGTTGTGGAGGTTGCAGTAAAGAACTGAGTGGGCCACTGAGTCTGGGAAGCTGGAGGAGGAGGAGTGGGTGAGGAGTGGAATGCAGAGCTGAGCAGATCCGGGAGGGAATGGTGGGTATAGTGTCCTGGGCTTGGGCTTTGTCAGGTGGGCAACATGCAGCTCCCGTTACCAAGGTTATCACTCTTTACCCGAGCCCCATTCCTTCTCCTTGGGTGTCTGGGAATTCCTGTGTCTGTTTTAGGGAAGGGGACACCGAGAGGTAGGGTACAGGTGGTGCTGGGGCTGACTCGGCGGGTGTGGTGCGGTGTGGTGGGCACGGGAGTGGGTCTGACCAATCCTGCTTTCTCACCTATGCCCACAGTGCCCCCCACCACCCCAGCTCAATCATGGCGAAGCTGGAGACACTGCCTGTGCGAGCTGACTCGGGGCGGGATCCCCTCCTGGCCTTTGCCCCACGGCCCTCTGAGCTCGGACCCCCAGATCCTCGTCTGGCCATGGGCAGTGTGGGCAGTGGAGTTGCCCATGCCCAGGAGTTTGCCATGAAGAGTGTGGGCACCCGCACAGGGGGTGGGGGCAGCCAGGGCCCTCGAGCTGGTGGCGGTGGGGCCAGCAGGGAGAGGCCAGGCCGCTACCCGTCTGAGGACAAGGCTCTCGCCAACTCCCTCTACCTCAACGGTGAGCTGCGGGGCAGTGACCACACGGATGTCTGTGGCAATGTGGTGGGCGGCAGTGGTGGCAGCAGCAGTAGCGGCGGCAGTGACAAGGCCCCACCACAGTATCGTGAGCCCAGCCACCCACCTAAGCTCCTGGCCACCTCTGGCAAGCTCGACCAGGTCAGTCCCCAGGGCCTTTTTCTGGGGATGGGAGGTAGCTCAGAGTGGAAGGTGAAGTGGACTTTCTTAGAATTTGGGTTGTGATAGGTGCCAGGATGGAGACTGGACTCGAAGGGTGGGCCTTGGGGGCCAAATCCAGCTGGTGGGTACAGGATAAAAACTTGGCTTGGGTGGGCCATAAGGTAGACACCAGCCCTGAGTGACTCCCGGGATGGAGATCAATGAGGGTGGGAAGTGGGGAAGTCTTGTCCACAGGGAAGAGGCTGGGGTCAAGGCTAAGGCCCCATCCTGATGTCCACTCTCCCTTCTTTGCTTCTACGCAGTGCTCAGAGCCGCTAGTTCGGCCTTCAGCCTTCAAGCCTGTTGTACCCAAGAACTTCCACTCCATGCAGAACTTGTGTCCTCCACAGACCAGCGGGACCCCTGAGGGACGACAGGGCCCTGGGGGCCTCAAGGGTGGACTGGACAAGTCTCGGACCATGACCCCAGCGGGCAGGGGTGGGGGCAGCCTCTCAGACTCAGGCCGGAACTCACTCACAAGCCTGCCCACCTACAGCTCTAACTACAGTCAGCACGTGGCGCCCCTCAGTGCCTCCACCAGCCACATTAACCGCATTGGCACTGCCGGCTATGGTAGTGGCAGTGGCAGTGGCACTGGCAGTAGCGGTGGTGGGTCGGGCTACCAGGACCTGGCCACCTCTGACAGTGGGCGGGCCTCTAGCAAGAGCGGGTCCTCCTCCTCCATGGGGCGGTCGGGCCACCTGGGATCGGGAGAGGGCGGAGGTGGAGGCCTGCCGTTTTCGGCCTGCTCACCACCCTCGCCCAGTGCTCTGATCCAGGATCTAGAGGAGCGGCTGTGGGAGAAAGAGCAGGAGGTGGCCGCTCTGCGCAGGAGCCTGGAGCAGAGCGAGGTGGCGGTGGCCCAGGTTCTGGAGGAGCGGCAGAAAGCGTGGGAGCGCGAGCTGGCCGAGCTGCGGCAGGGCTGCAGCGGGAAGCTGCAGCAGGTGGCCCGCCGTGCCCAGCGTGCTCAGCAGGGCCTACAGCTGCAAGTGTTGCGGCTGCAGCAGGACAAGAAGCAGCTGCAGGAGGAGGCAGCCCGCCTGATGCGACAGCGGGAAGAGCTCGAGGACAAGGTGGCCGCCTGCCAGAAGGAGCAGGCCGACTTCCTGCCCCGGATGGAGGAAACGAAGTGGGAGGTGCGGGTTGGGGGCTTGGGCCTTCTCCCTGTCTCCTCTTCCTTCTGTCCCTGCAGAGAAACCCAGAGCAGTCGGCCCCCATGAGCACAAGGGGAATGGAAGTTGGGGGTGGGGCTCAAGATTGATCAGCAGTTTCTGTGAGGACCACAGAGAGCTGTCCCCGGGCTGGGTGGGATTGGCCACGTATGTCCTGAGTCTGAGGAGGGGGCCCTGTGTGTCACTGCTGCCCTGCTTGATGCCCTGGAGAAGCTGGGTACCTCTGGGGCTGGATAGGGAAGGTGGGGTGAGGTGAGCAGAGCTCTGCCTTCACCTGGCTTCTCCCACCCGACCCTGCCCAGGTGTGCCAGAAAGCCGGGGAGATCTCCCTCCTGAAGCAGCAGCTGAAGGACTCGCAGGCGGATGTGTCCCAGAAGCTGAGTGAGATTGTGGGGCTGCGCTCCCAGCTGCGGGAGGGCCGGGCCTCGCTGCGGGAGAAGGAGGAGCAGCTGCTCAGCCTGAGGGACTCCTTCGGCAGCAAGCAGGCCAGCCTGGAGCTGGCCGAGGGTGAGCTGCCCACCGCCTGCCTCAAGCCGGCACTGACCCCGGTGGACCCCGCCGAGCCGCAGGATGCTCTGGCCACGTGCGAGAGCGACGAGGCCAAGATGCGCCGGCAGGCGGGGGTGGCCGCCGCCGCCTCCTTAGTCTCCTTGGACGGGGAGGTGGATGCTGGTGGGGAGAGCGGGACCAGGGCCCTGCGGCGGGAGGTGGGGCGGCTGCAGGCCGAGCTAGCGGCTGAGCGGCGAGCTCGGGAGCGCCAGGGGGCGAGCTTCGCCGAGGAGCGCCGTGTGTGGCTGGAGGAGAAGGAGAAGGTCATCGAGTACCAGAAGCAGCTGCAGCTGAGCTATGTGGAGATGTACCAGCGCAACCAGCAGCTGGAGCGGCGGCTGCGTGAACGTGGGGCCGCAGGGGGTGCCAGCACACCCACCCCCCAACATGGCGAGGAGAAGAAAGCCTGGACCCCTTCCCGCCTTGAGCGCATCGAGTCCACAGAAATCTGATCCCTGATCTTGGCATGGGACTTTTGACAAATACCCTGTCAAAGGCCAGAGTCCCCCATGTCCCCTCCCACCATCTCTCCTCCCCGGGTTCCCCATATCCCCAGACCAAAGAGGTTCTCAAAGCAGCTGTGGCCAGGTCCCTTCCCTTCCTGCACTGAGTGCCCTTCTAGCTCTACTACTGCCCCTCTGGGCAACCCACTGGGCCCTCCTCCAAGGAGGGAACAGGGAGAGGGCAGAGCGAGCGGGGACGAGGGGCCCAGGCTCCCTTTGTTGGCCCTCCCTTGTTGGAGATGGAGGTGGCAGGCCTGTAGTGCCATGAGGTGCCCCAGCCCCTCATTGGGTCTGGGCTGCTACTGTTGGCTACTCTGTGTCCAGTAATGTTCTCTGTGCTCACCTCCTAGGCCATGTAACCTGAGGGGGTCTGCTGAAACTGATAGACCTTGGGCTCCTGGCCTCTCTCCTTCTTGCACTATTCTCCCTTCCTGGGCAGATTGGCAGGACAAGTGGGAGCAGATGGCCTGCCTGTGGTTGAGAGGGCTACCTGCCCAGCCCCTCCCCACCACGGTCTCTAGGGTTCAGGCCTCAGAGCCTGGCTTGGTCTGAGTGTGTGTCCATAAGTGTATTGAGGGAGGGAAGGGCTGCAGGCTCAGTGTCCAGGAAAGATTTGCCCTCCTGTTCCTGGAAGGGTCGCCTGGAGGCTTCTAAGCTCTCCCTCCCCACATCCCTCCCTGACCACGACCCAAGGGCAATAGCCTCATCTGCTTGGCCTGCCCACACACAGGGCCACTGTCTGGTTCTAACTACAGCTATTAAGTGCTACCTGCCTCTCAGGCACTCCCCTCACCCGTACTGAGGTCACGAGTGTCTGCGATGTCTTCCCCACTCCATTCCCCCAGCCTCCTTCTGCTTTCAGCTCAGAACATCATTGTCACCTCTTCCCTCAAAACTCACCTTTTCTTCCAGTAGAAATTTCTGCTTGATATCTGGTGCATTCACTGCCCACTTCCAAGCTCCACTGGGCCCAAACCTGAGCCTGAGGCCCTTGTTTTGGGGGGTGGTTGTGATTGCCCTTGAAAGACAAGGCTGACCTTTGGGTCCCCAGGGCCCTGAGGTAGCCCAGGAAAGGCCTGACCTGGCCATCAGTGGGGTTGGGGCACCTAATGTGACTTCCTCCTGTATGGGCCCTCTCAGAGTCCGTCTCCCCAAGGTAGGAAGGGAAAGGCAAATTTCTAATTCACCAGCAATAAAAATTGGAGGAGGCTTGGCCCTTAGCCCTTGTATTTCTCTTTTCACTCTCTTCCTCCCACTCCCAAGACTAGTTTTGGGGACTGGGTGGAGAGAGCTGGCAACTACTGTGAGCAAGTCCTCTAACCCCTGACCAGCCTCCTCCCATGACTGGTGACTGTTTAACAAGCTGTGCAGCCCCCATGAAAACAGGAGTGCCTCTCTGGCCTCTATCTCTTTGCACAGCCCCTTCCTGTGGCCCTCACCAGATCTCTGAACTGGGTTGGGGCGGGGGGGCCATGCTGGCAATCACTGCCTATTCCACTCACCCCTCAGTGGACCTGTCCCAGAATCTGGGCCTGGGCCAGAGGGGCAGGGGGAACAGAAGGCATTAGTAGAAGAAAAAAAGAAAAAAATATTAACAGACTCAGCTTTGGGACTTCCAACCACAAAAGAAATTATATATAAATATATATAAATATATATCTCTACCATATGTGATGGAAAGACTTTGTTTTCTTTTCCCAAAGAAATAAAATGGAGAAAGCCTCTTGAGTGGCATTCTTTGACTTGTTTGTGTCTTTGCAGGTGAGGGGGTGTGGAGGGCAAAGCTGGAGTAAACATTTCCCAGGGGAGGCGTGAGACAAGGTGTTCACTGGGCCATGCATGCCAAGAGGTTGGCTCAAAGTCCAAGCTCCTCCATAGTGCCCAGGAGGAGTCGTAGTCCCACATTTCTGGCCAGTGGGGCATTCTCTTCAGAGTTTCAAGCTGGTTCCAGCTCAAAATCTGGACACCAGGCTGCTGGCCAAAAAGACAGATGATGCAGGATAGCTAGATGCAGCCTGTAGTGGCCTGAGCCACCTTATAGCAATGGGCTGATGTTTGAGGGTAGAATACATATTAATGAGTCTAAGAACCAGTTTGTAATTGGTGGTGAGGGCCAAAAGGCAGAAATGACCCAAGTGTGCTGCAAGAAGAGAGTCGTCCTTTGAGGTTAAGTGATGTCCTTTATGATAATTTTTTCTGGGACTCTTACCAAGCCCCCGCCCCCCAATCAAGAATGTATTAGGTGCCCTGGCAGTATGACTCAGTTGGTTGAGGGTTGTCCCATGCACTGAGAGGTTGCCAGTCGATTCCCAGTCACGGCACATGCCTGGGTTGCAGGTTTGATCTCCAATAGGGGGCGTGCAGGAGGCAGCTTATCGATGTTTCTCTCCCTTCCTCTCTTTCTAAAATCAAAAAATTAAAAAAAAAGAGACTCCATAGTTCAGATTTTTAAAAAAGACTATTATGCTACAAGCAACCCAACCTGATTTACAGGACCTAACACAGTGGCTTATTTATTCTTACCTGACAAGTCTGGTAGGCATTCTGCGTGTCATAGGTGTTGGTTCATCAAGGACTTAGACTGTTTATCCTCTTACTTTCACATTCTTGCTGTGTACACCATGCCACAGGTGGCTGCCACAGCTCCAAGAAGGCATTGAGACAGCACTACTTTATCATGAAATAAAAGCTTTCCCAGAACCCTACTCGCATGTTTTCCTTTAAATTTTGTTTGCCAAGACTTAGTCACATGTTCTTTCCATTTTAAGGGAGGCTGGGACATTGAGTATTTGTCAAAGAACAATAGGATTGCCTTGGCTGCCTCTGAGCAATGTGGTCCATCCCCTGGGGATGGGCCCTCTGCTCTCTCTGAGTTCTGCAGGCAAAGACAGAATCATAATCAACAATTAACTGTGTGCCCTGGTCTGGCCCAAGTGAGAGAACCTCCCTGAGCAGTGGTGTCAGTCGTCTGAGGCCCCAAATGTTCACACCCAGGCAAGCAGTGCCCTCTGCAGAGCTCAGGCGTTGGAATGCCAGGCTTGCCCACCTCTTCCCTTGCAGTGAAGTATCCTGCCTACATTAGTCTTGTCTCCTGGACAAGATGGTGCCCAGGAGGGAGTATTAATTCTCAGGTCTCCTTTCTAGCCCTTAAGATCAGCGGATGAGCCTGGCTGACATGGCTCAGTGGTTGAGCCTGGATCTATGAACCAGGAGGTCACAGTTCCATTCCCAGTCAGGGCACATGCCCAGGTTGCAGGCTCGACCCCCAGTGTGGATCCCCACTGTAGGAGGCAGCCGATCAATGATTCTTTCTCATCATTGATGTTTCTATCTCTCTTTCCCAAATGAATGAATGAATGAGTGGATGAGCAGCCAAGGCACTGACAAGGTATGATGATCCTGACCAGCAGCTCTCTGGTGCCCCAGGAAAGGCTGTCTAGGGCAGGCCCTCCTGAAAGCTCTCGGTGGAGCCTCTTCCTTGCCTAGTTTTGCCCATACCATCTCAAGTATGAGCCCCCTACTTAGGAAGGTGGAGGATCACCCTGGCTCCTCCATCATAGTACTGGCCTCCTCAAGCTCCAGCTCCTCACATCCATTTCTCCATCTACCCATCACTAAATCTTCTCTTGGGAGAACTTTATGATTACATTTCTTTTAAATGTATGATTATCCTCATTATACAGACAAGAAACTAGGCTTAGAGAGTTTATGTGATTTTCCCAAGGCCATAACACCCTGAGGAGTGGTGCACTGGTTCTCAACCTTCTGGCCCTTTAAATACAGTTCCTCATGTTGTGACCCAACCATAAAATTATTTTCGTTGCTACTTCATAATTGTAATCTTGCTACTGTTATGAATCGTAATGTAAATATCTGATATGCAGGATGGTCTTAGGCGACCCCTGTGAAAGGGTCGTTCTACCGCCAAAGGGGTCGCGACCCACAGGTTGAGAACCGCTGAGCGGTCGGGATTCGAATCGAACCTGTGCCTTGGCTATTAAATTACTTCCAGAGTGGTGTGTCTTTGGCTTATCCCGTGGAGCTGGTAGCCAAATTCTTTAGCCCCAGCCAAGTTCTATATCCGGTTCCGCCGCCCCCCCCCCCCCCCGCCCCCGCCCCGACCCCCCTGACCACCAATTCTTCAACATCGTCCTTCAGTGGAAAACGTCCTTGAAAAAAACGCTAAAAGAGTTTTGAGCCTCGGTGGCACCCGTCCTTCGCGCATCATCCGGAAGTAGCGGGCAGTTGGCCGGAAGTGGGGCTGTGCAGGCCAAGTGTACCTGGAGGAGTCGCCGAGTTGCCGCACTCCGCGGGATCTGTGATCTGTAATTGTGGTGTCCGCGCTGGCCGGGCCCAGGTGAGTGGCGGCGGCTGGGTAGAAGGTCGCACTGGCCTCTCCGTGCAAACCTGGTCCGTGGCCCGCCCCTCCTGGCCGGCCCAGGGCCCGCGCGCCAAGGCCGTGCCTCTCTGCACTTCTCCGTCCGTGTGCCGGGCGCTTCTCACAGGCCCGGCTCTAGAGAGAACCTTGGCGACCCCAGCCACTCCGGAGTTCTGTGACCTTGCGAGCGGCTTACCCGAACCTGTATTTCTCAGCTGTGAGCCAGAGAGAATAACAGTACTCGTCTCCCAGACCTGTGGTGAGAGTGTAGCGAGACGCACCTCATCACACGTAGGCATCTTGAAGATTCCGATTTTGTAGGTCGGGTGGGGCCTGGTGAGGCTGATGCTGCTGTTCCTCGGGCCACACTTTGAGCAGTATTTTGCTTAGTACCTGGGATGGGGTGAGTCTTCAATAAATAGCAAACGGTGTTTTGTGGTGCTGTGTTTTTTGTTTTAAGTATCTGTTGCACAAGCCTACCTAAGGATAGCATGGATGCCCCACTCCCTTTCTCTCTCCAGGAGTAAGACAAGTGATTACCTTTTCTCTTCATGTACAAACCCTGACACAGCTCTTCCGCCCTGACTCAGGAAGCTTTGGGCCCTGTCTATGCAGTTAGGTTATGCCGAGGTGATTCTTGATTGCGCACTCGCTGTAGATGCTCGGACGGTGCTCATCCGTGGAGCTGGTCGCCAAGGTCTTTAGCACCAGCGCAGCTCATGTTTTATGCTTGAGTATGTGTTGCTGCTGTAATATGAATGCATGTTTTCCGTTCTTTGAGTAGTTATAACAGCTACCTTTCCAGAACTAGATTCTGCAACTCGCTGCTCTGAATGGCGCTGGGATGAGTGTACTACTGCCTGATAGAACAAAATGAAACCGGATCCGGGGCCTTTGGGCCCGGGGCTGGGAAGGAGACCCCCCCAGACCCGGGGGTGGGTGGCTGCGGACTTGGCCCTTTTCCCAGGGGGGCTGAGGGCCGACTCCACTTTTCCCCTAAAAAACAACAACAAAACAAAACCCTGGAGACTCAGTGCCATCTATAGTACAACTGGGAAAGTGAGGCCTTTGTCAGTTACGCAGGTCTAATTTGTCAGTTTGGCTTTCTTCCCAATTCATTGGCTTACTTTTATTTCTCTTACTTTCGTTTTGGATTTATTTTTCGATTCCCCAGTACGGCCTTGTCATTCATCATGTAAGTCAGTCAACTTTGATATTAAAGAATTTTGAAGTTCCCCCTTCACTTGCCTGAAATACCGTGTTGTGCAGCCTTGCAAATTTAGGAAAACCGATTTAAAATCAAGTGTTTGATGGAGTTAACACTGATAGGTACTTGGACCATTTATTTGGGGATTTGTCCACATAATTGGGTACAGCTACTTCTCTCTCTACTAGTTCCATTCAGATGGGCTGAGAGAACATGAGTTTCTGCTTTTTGTTACAGTGAGATTTTTTAACGACGAGTCTTATGGACCCTTTAAGAGTGGTGACTCTAGCAGAATTATCTGTGGGGCCTTGCCAGACTATATCTACCCAGGCCCTTCTTGTCATTCTGATAGAGAAAAAGTAGAGTTTTAGAAGGGGAGGAGAAGGCTATGAACGCTAAAAGAGTTTCATAGATTATTGTGATGTGCATGGAACCTAGAATGAAGTAGAGGGGATAGGCTGTTAGACTAGATTTTGGTTTACACTAGTGCTTTACCTTCCTGTAAGCTGTGTTCCTGTGTGGAACTAAGCATAGAAGAGTCTAGCCCAGTTAGCATCTGTATTAACAGCTAGGGGTCCATACCGTCAGCCTCTAAACTCTCACCATGGGCTTAAAGCTTTGTAAACCGATCAGGAGACTCCAGCACCTAGAAAAAGTTAGTTGTTTTAATTCTTAGGGTTGCCCAATAAATTATTTGCTAAGGTAAGAATGGGTTTTGAAGTATCCATTTATTTGTGGCAATTTCATCAGGATATAAGAGGTTTAAATCTTTCTAGCAGAAAGATCAGAAATCAGAGTTAAGGGATGAGATCTGATAACTGGTAAATTGAAAATGCTGAGGGTGTTATATACTTAATCTACAGTTAGCATGGCTGCCTTCTTCCTCCTGGCTCTCTCACTTCTGGACTATAGTTTAAAATGAAGCTATTCGGCCTTGCTCAGACCTGTACCTGGAAGGCAGAAAGGTAAGATTCCTTACTCCTATGAAATCACATGATTCAGGGTGATTTGGGCAGTGCTGTTCAGAACAGCCATGCTCCAGGGGTCTCTGAGGTTCCACTCTGGTTAATAACCCCTAAAGCGGAGGTAGGGAGCAGGGTATACTTGGGGCACTTAAACTAGGAAAGGGGCTTTGTGAAATGATGCCACATATCTTTGAATCTTCATAGAGGCATCAGGAGTTATTGGGCATCTCATGGTGTTCTCAGCTTTCTAATGGATTCTCTGGGAGTCCTTAAGTAAGCAGGAACTAACTCAGCTGTGTTTTCTCTACCTGGGTAACACATCCTTACCTCTTTTTCTTCCCACATTTTACTTTGTTGTTCTATATCTAGTATTTCTTTCCTTTTCTGCAGTATTTGAGACCCAACTTCCAAAGTGGTCACATTTCATACCTATATATACTAGAGGCCCCGTGCACGAAATTCATGCATGGGGGGTGGGGAGGGGTCCCCTCAGCCCAGCCTGCACCCTCTCCAATCCGGGACCCCTCGGGGGATGTCCAACTGCCGGTTTAGGCCTATCCCGGGGATCGGGCCTAAATGGGCAGTCGGACATCCCTCTCATAATCCTGGACCGCTGGCTCCTAATCACTCACCTGCCTGCTTGCCTGGTTGCCCCTAACTGCCTCTGCGTGCTGGCCTGGTCACCCCTAACTGCTTCCCCTGCTGGCCTGGTCGCCCCTAACTGCCCCCCCTGCTGGCCTGGTCTCCCCTAACTGCCCCCCCTGCTGGCCTGGTCGCCCCACATAGCCTGCTTGTTCAGTCGTTTGGTTGTTCCTCACTAACCCCCCCTGCCGGCCTGGTCATTGGCAGCCATCTTGTGAGGGCGTGAGGGTTAATTTGCATATTATCTCTATTATATAGGATGGTGTCTAGGCACTTAACACTAAAAGTTCTGTGATGAAAAAGTAAGTAGCTACTGTTTGTTTGTTATTTGCAGTTTGGCTCTGCATGCCTCTAAGATTATTTTGTTATCATTTCTGCCCATTCTGTGGGCATCCATAGAGAAGTTCTAAAGACAATAAAAAGTGCTTGCACTGGGAATAACTTTTCAACATTTTCCTTGAATATTAAGGTTACTTTCTCTGTTCACTGATTGTCTTCTTGATTAATAATACCTTAATCTTCTGTTAGCACATGCATTTTATAAATTTAAATTTTGTCAGTTATACATGGATATAGTTTACACAGTCAAATAATTCAATAGAATTTATAACACTAAATAGTAATTTCCTCTTTCTCTCCCTTTATTTTTGTTTCCTAGAGGCACTTTAAACTATGTGTCTGTTTCTTTTAGCATTTATCAGTATATTTCTGAATAACATATTTGTGTTGCTTTTTTTTTATTTCTAGGAGATCAAATCAATAGCTATAAAAATCTCTTTACTTCTTTATTGAGGCTCTAGGTCTCTTGTATCACTGCCCACTTTCCCTAATCATCTTCACCTCCCTTTATCTTCTGAATATAGTTTGCTCATATTTCTTTTAAAATATATTTTTATTGATTTCACAGCGGAAGGGAGAGGAGAGATCGAAACATCAATGATGAGAGAGGATCACTGATTGGCTGCCTCCTGCACGCCCCCCACTGGGGACTGAGCTTGAAATCTGCACATGTGCCCTTGGCCGGAATTGAACCTGGGACCCTTCAGTCCATAGGCTGACACTCTATCCACTGAGCCAAACCAGCCAGGGCTAGTTTGCCCATATTTTTAAAAATATTTATTGATTTGAGAGAGAGAGAGAGAGAAATTGATTTGTTCCACTTATTTCTACATTCATTGGTTTATTCTTTTGTTTGTTTTTTGTTAATCCTCACCCGAGGATATTTTTTCCATTGACTTTTTTTTTTTTTTAAATGTATTTTATTGATTTTTTACAGAGAGGAAGGGAGAGAGATAGAGAGTTAGAAACATCGATGAGAGAGAAACATCGATCAGCTGCCTCCTGCACATCTCCCACTGGGGATGTGCCTGCAACCCAGGTACATGCCCTTGACCGGAATCAAACCTGGGACCTTTCAGTCCGCAGGCCGACGCTCTATCCACTGAGCCAAACCGGTTTCGGCTCCATTGACTTTTTCTTTTAAATATTTTTATTGATTTCAGAGAGGAAGGGAGAGGGAGAAGGAGAGAGAGATAGAAAGAAAGATAGAAACATGAATGAGAGAGAACCAGTGATCGGCTACCTCCTGCATGCCCCATACTGGGGATGAGCCTGCAACCCAGGCATGTGCCCTGACCTGGAATCAAACTGTGACCTCCTAGTTCATAGGTTGACACTCAACAACTGAGCCATGCTGGCTGGGCCATTGATTTTTTTTTTTTTAGAGAGAATGGAAAGGGGAGAGGGGGGGAAAGAGAGAAACATCAATGTGAGAGAGACACATTGATTGGTTGCCTCCCTCAAGTGCCTTGACTAGGGCCGGGGATGAAACCTGCAATCCAGGTACATGACCTTGACCAGAAATCAAACCCGTGACCTTTTGGTGCACAGGACAATGCTCCCTGAGCAACACCAGCCAGGGCAATGGTTGATTCTTATATACCCTGACCGGAGATCAAACCAGCAATCAGTTGAATCGGGAAGATGCTCTAACCAACTGAGCTACTTGGCCAGGGCCAGTTTACTCAAAATTTTTAGTTAGGTTGATATTCAAGGTTTATATTAATAAGATTATGTAAATATTATTTACAGTTGAGCAGGGAGTATACTATAACATTTTTTTATCTTGTACAACTTTTTTGTTTTCCTGGAGTTAATTTTTGTTATTGTTAATTGGTTCGGTTTTCTGTCTCCTTACCTCAGATTATCAGTTAGAAGTGTAAATCTGCTTTCCCCGGTAATAACCATCTTCTCCAGCATGAACTGCTTACTCTTTATGTCTGCTCACAGCTCTAGTCCTAGAATCTTTTTTATTTTTAAAACCTCGCCTGAGGATATTTTTCCACTGATTTTTAGAGAGAGTGAAAGAGAGAGGAAAAGACAGAGAGAAATATTGATGTAGTGGTTACCTCCTGCACCCACCTGGACCAGGGCCCGGCCAGGGGAGGAGCCTGCAACTGAGGTACATGCCCTTGACCGGAATCGAACCCAGGACCCTTTAGTCCTCAGGCCAATGCTCTATCCACTGAGCCAAACCGTTAGGGCAGCGGTTCTCAACCTGTGGGTCGCGACCCCTTTGGGGGTCGAATGACCCTTTCACAGGGGTCGCCTAAGACCATCGGAAAACACATATATAATTACATATTGTTTTTGTGATTAATCACTATGCTTTAATTATGTTCAATTTGTAACAATGAAAATACATCCTGCATGTCAGATATTTACATTACGATTCATAACAGTAGCAAAATTACAGTTATGAAGTAGCAACGAAAATAATTTTATGGTTGGGGGTACCACAACATGAGGAACTGTATTAAAGGGTCATGGCATTAGGAAGGTTGAGAACCACTGGGTTAGGGCGTCCTGGAATCTTTTTTCATCTTTATCCTGGGGTTTTCCTTTGCTTCTCTCCTATGCTGAACTCTAAATTCTGGATCGCATATCTCTCTTTCCAACTTTCAGGTCTTCAGATGTGACCTCTTTGCTTTGATACTGGGGGCATGTTGTAAACCCTCACCTTTATATAGATTTCCCTCTTTGAGGTCTTTTCTTTGTTCTTTTTGTGAGTAGTATAATCTAACCATAGTGATAGTTAGGATCCCAGACCATTAAAGGTGGGTGGGGCTTTTGACCTCGTCAGGCTCTAATCCTCTAGCTCTCTGGCATCCTAGAGATTGTTCAGTGTCTTCCCTACTTCCCTGTCTGAAATTTGACTCCTCTCTTGTCTCTCCAGTATACCAGCAGTGTTAGCTTTGGAATGAATCAGACAATCCTTGATGTCAAACCCACTGTGTGCCTTGGCTGTGTAACCTTTGGCAGGTTTCTTAATCTTGTGAAGTCCTCTTTTCCTCATCAACAATAGGGAGATGATAAAACCTACCTTACAGAAATGTTATAAGGATTGGAATCAATGCAGATAAAATAGCTCATAAAATGCTTGGCACAGAGGAAGCCCTAAGAAAAGTGTGGCTCTTTTTTCCATATTGGGACTTTGCTTGCATTTTTAAAAATGAAAAAAGTGCCACATTAATTCAAAACATGGGAGGTACACCAGTCAGACATTGATGTTCTAGGAAATGATTCTAGTTACTTTGAAGACCATGCATAGTAATTTTATTAAGTATTGTTAGGTAGTATTAATTGAAGTAATTTAAATGCACTTTTAAAAAAATATTTTTATTGATTTTTTTACAGAGAGGAAGGGAGAGGGATAGAGAGCTAGAAACATCGATGAGAGAGAAACATCGATCAGCTGCCTCCTGCACACCTCCCACTGGGGATGTGCCCGCAACCAAGGTACATGCACTTGACCGGAATTGAACCTGGGACCCCCCAGTCCGCAGGCCGACGCTCTATCCACTGAGCCAAACCGTCAGGGCTAAATACACTTTTTAAATTATAATTTATAAAGGTATTAGTTAAATTAATCCATATATTCTTCTGTATTATCACTTTTAACCCCCCAAAGTGGGGGAAAAAGTTAATTTAGCAAAGATATAACAAAGTCTCTTCTCACAAAGAAGCAGTGTATTTTAGGTGATGGCACTCATTTGTGTTCTGTTTGTTCCACTGATATTTGTATGTACTTTTTTATGTACTGTGATGTCTGCTACACAGTTATTCTGTAAACCAGCCTCCTCCTTCTGGATGAACATTTGTTTTTTGTGTGGTTTTTTTTTATAGTTTTTTGTTTAGATAGCACAGCTATTTTTGTAAAAAAACATTTTGTCTTTTTTTTTTTTTTAGTTATTTCTTTAGATCTAGTTCCCAAGATGAGATGAAGGACTACAGATATGAATAGTTTATGACTTTAGTTGCACATTGTGTTGGACTAAATTTACATTCCAGGGTCCAAAACAGGTCGTCTTCTTTTTTTTTTTTAATATATTTTTTATTGATTTCAGACAGGAAGGGAGATGGGGAGAGAGATAGAATCATCAATGATAAGAGAGAATCGTTGATTGGCTGCCTCCTACATGCCCCACACTGGAGATCGAGCCCACAACTTGGTCATGTGCCCTGACTGGGAATTGAACCGTGACCTCCTGGTTCACAGGTCAGCAACGCTCAACCACTGAGCCATGCTGGTCGGGCCAAAACAGGTCTTCTTAAAAGCCCTGTTCTGTCAACTGGAGAGTCCCATTACTTGCTCTCTCTTTTGTTTCCACCATGCCTGTGCTGCAGTATTAATTGAGATTCCTAATGACTGTTTTGAGGCATAAATCTTCAATTATCATCTAAATATTAAAGGAAAATATAAAATTTAAGTATAATTTTCCTAATGTTTTCTAATTTTTAAAAAGTTGGCCACCTGCATTTGTAGGAATAAACTTTATGTAAAGGAAAAAATAGTAAATATTTTATGCTTTGCAGGCCATATATTTTCTGCCACAATGGCTCAATTTTGCTCTTATAGAGAAAAAAAGTAGTTATCAACAATAATGAATGGCCCTTGCTATGTTCAGATGATAATACTTTGCTTACAAAAATAGGTGGAGGGCTAGATTTGAGCCATAGTTTGCTGATACCTGGTCTATGGCATCTGAACCCATAGATTGAAACTTGGTGTGCAGAATGGGTCCACAGGCCACAGTAGAGAACCAAATGTATAATGATTTCATGTGAAATAATTCTGCTCTGCTTCACAAAGAAATTGGAAGCACACATTCCTGCCATCCAGAGAAGCCTTTCTAGCTGACTTACCTGAACAAAGCCACTAAACCGCCCTGTGAGCTCTGGAAGGAAGGGGCTGATGGGAGGTGGGCAGGCATTTCAGAAAGTCATTCTGCTTCCATCAGAACCCTCAAGGGATTTTCTGCAACACCGGCCCTATCTGGTCCATATTTTGGCAGCTCAGGGCTCCCTGGATTTTGCTTGTCAGGCTTTGGCATTTCTTAAGTGGAAGGAAAGACAAGCGTTTAGAGAAAGCAAGAGTTGCCCAGCTGGTGTGGCTCAGTGGTTGATTGTCAACCCATGAACCAGGAGGTCATGGTTTGATTCCTGGTCAGGGCATATGCCTGGGTTGAGGGCTTGATCTCCAGGTGGGGTGCAGGAGTCACTGATCAATAATTCTCTCTCATCATTGATGTTTCTGTCTCCCTCTTCCTTCCTCTCTAAAATCAATAAAAATATATTTTGAAAAAGTTTTGTACTTTGGGAATAGGAAGGGTTATTTTGAGTATAATTAATTAAACTTTATACCCAAAACCCTCTTTTTACTTTTGGTATATGCATAGCAGCTTTTACCAACTTTTTTATTCTCTACATGTGTCTTTTATTCATTGATATCACAGAGATGGAATAGGTTGCTCACTTTTGTTCCCAGTTGTTATTTTTTTAATTTTTAAAAACTAATCCTCACCCAAGGATAATTTTCCATTGATTTTTAGAGAGAGTGAAAGGGAAGGAGACAGACAGAAACATCTATGTGATTGGTTGCCTTCCACATGGGCCCCAGTCAGGCCGGGATTAAGCCTGCAACCAAGGTTAGTACCCTTGACCGGAATTGAACCTGGGACCAACCCTTCAGTTTGCAGTCTGACACTCTATCACTAAGCCAAACCAGTTAGGGCTCCAGTTTTCTTTTTGAAAATTAGCTTTTCTTCCTGTTGGAAGTTAGCAGAGCAACTCTCTCTTCTCTGACCATCACTACATTTACCATAAAGGAAGTCTAGAGGTCAGAGGAAGTACAGAAGGAAGTCTGGACTGAGCAGCATTCTGGAGAACTGCCTAATAGTACCCTGGTTTTGAGGTTTTCTTGTGTCTTTATGCAAGTCACAGAGTTTATCCTTGATGTATGCTGTCTTGTGGTTTGGGCATTCACTAGTGTTGTATTTAAGTGGACAGCAAAGTTTTAGCCCATTATGTATAATGTGTAAATGTTGATATTGTGATAGGTGGAAGCCACTTATTCTTCATCTATCCTTTTTTCAGTATCTGGCACCAATTCTGGCCCAGTCATTTGTGATCCATGACTCTTAGGATATGCCGAAGATTTCCAGGCAGTTTCTGTGGAACGCCTTCCTGTCCAGCTCTAATCAAGCACCATATAAACAAGAAATTGCCCGGTCAGACCTGTGAGGACTGTGTTCTGACTGCCAAAACGATCAGTATTGACACCAGAATGGCAGCCACTCTTAAGTTATTAAAACCGTTAGGAAATCGAGTATTTTGCAGTCCTTTTGCCTACAGTGCAACCCAAAGTGTGGCATATTGGAATGTGGGAAGCTACACACGGCACAGGGGACAGGACCCTCCAGAACACAGTAATCTCTGCCATCCTGCCAAAAAAGTTGAGAACATTTGTAGCACCTCCTCTTCTCAGAGGATCCTGACAACCAGCAGTGCCCTCCTAGGTTTGGAATTCAGCAGGGCTTCTGCCTCTAAAGCCAGCACATGGAAACTGGGCTCACCTAGGGCCATGAAAGTTGATGAAGAGGATATAGAAGTTTTTGATTCCTTTGAAGACCCCCGAGTTTTCCTGCAGCTAAGACCAGAGTACCAGCTTCACAGCTATAACAAATCTGAGCCTTGTCAGCCCCTATCTGTTTCAGAAGGTGAACTAATTTTGCACAAAGTCACAGTTTATCAAGATAATCTCCAGCCTAAAATCATTGCCGATTACTTCTGTAAGCTGAGCTCTATGCCTGCAGAACAACATCCTGTTTTGCTGTCTAGTGCCAAATTTGCATTACTCTGCCAGCTGAGTGTGAAAAACATACAGCTCTTTGATACCCTCGATCTGATCAATATTTTAAAAGCATTTGTCAGTTTAGGAATCCCTCACTCCCACGCAATGCTAGATGTGTATGAAACCAGATTTTGCCATAAAGTATGGGATATGAGTCTGGATCAACTACTCATGGTTGCTGATCTCTGGCGATACTTGGGCCGCAGAGTACCTCGGTTTTTAAAAATCTTTTTTAGTTACCTTAATTTGCACTGGAACGACCTATCCTTGTCTCAGCTGATTCACTTGATTTATATTATAGGTGAAAGTCGTCAGGTACCCCAGGACCTAATGCAAAAACTGGAATCATTGATCCTCAAGTATATAGATTTTATCAATATAGAGGAGGCTGGTGCAATCTGTTTGGGTTTCTTTAAATCAAGTAGTGGTCTCTCAGAATTTGTCATGCGGAAAATTGGAGACTTGGTGTGTGCTGATATGCAGCACCTGAGTAGTTATGCCTTGGTAAACATTCTTAAAATGTTCCGTTTCACTCATGTGGATCATGTAAATTTCATGAAGCAATTTGGGCAGATTGCTCCTCAACGAATTCCTTCCCTGGGAGTTCAGGGTGTCATGCACTTGACTCTTGCCTGCTCTGCCTTACGTTTCCTAGATGAAGGGGTAATGAATGCTGTGGCTGCTTCTTTGCCTCCCAGAGTATCATACTGTCGAAGTAAAGATGTTGCCAAGTTTCTGTGGTCATTTGGAACTCTGAATTATAAGCCACCCAATGCAGAAGAGTTTTATTCGAGCCTGATAAATGAGATTCACAGAAAGATGCCTGAGTTCAACCATTACCCAGAACACCTGCTCACTTGCCTGTTGGGCCTGGCATTTTCTGAGTACTTTCCAATTGAGCTCATCAATTTTGCTTTGAGTCCAGGGTTTGTCAGGTTAGCTCGGGAGAGAACTAAGTTTGAACTCACTAAGGAGCTGTATACTCTTGATGGTTCAGTTGGCATTGAGTGTCCAGATTACAGAGGCAACCGTCTTAGTTCTTACCTTCAGCAAGAGGGGTCAGAAATACTGTGGAATGCAGCTAGGAAGGATATGTGCTCAAAACCTGAATTCCTAGAAGCTCTCTTTTTACTTGAGACCATGTTGGGTGGGCCCCAGTACATTAAGCACCATATGATTTTGCCCCATACCCGATCTTCTGACTTAGAGGTCCGGCTTGATGTTAATATGAAGGCATTGCCATTTAACAGAGAAGCCATACCCTCTGAAGATTTACTAGCCAAATTAAGGCTCAAGCATGTGGGAATCAGTCTTACAGATGATTTGATGCATCAGCTACTAAAGGGGAAATCAGGAGGGCATCTCCAGGGGAAAATTGAGTCAGAGACTGGGCAACACCCCATGGAATTAGAGAAGAAGGCAGCCATGCCCTCAGAGGCCTCTCTTTACAATGTGGCAGACGGATTGGGGGCTATGGAGATGGCTGGCCAATGCCCGCCAGCCTGTATGCAGGCCCCACAAGTGAAGCTGGCTATTCAGTTGACAAACAAGAACCAGTATTGCTATGGTTCTAGAGATCTGCTTGGATTGCACAATATGAAGAGGCGGCAGCTGAATCGGCTTGGGTACCGTGTAGTAGAGTTATCCCACTGGGAATGGCTCCCACTACTGAAACGAACTCGCTTTGAAAAGCTGGCGTTCCTCCATGAGAAAGTGTTCACCTCTGCTCTCTGAAGGACCTTTGGGCATTTCTGCGTATAAATGCTGTAGATATACACTGTACTAGGTATTGTGAAATAGTTATAAAAGCCAGAATGTAGGTTTGTAATAAAATTATCTCTTGAGGAGACCCAATTGTGTTCTTGTCTATGGCAGATTGAAGGTAGTATATGTTATTGTGAATTAATTGTAACCTAATTTGTGCAGGTAAATAACAAACATCTTAAAATGTCCTATTTTCAATTTCTCATTTTTCTCTGTTTACCAGCCTTATCTCATAGTTATTTTGAATATTTAGGATAAAAGTATAGTCAGACATTATCTAAAGCCAATTTTTAAAAATTAGTTTTCAGCCCTGGTTGATGTGGCTCAGTTGGTTGAGCATTATTCCATGCACCTAGAGGCCACTGGTTCAATTCCCAATCAGGGCAAGTGCCTGGTTGCCGGCTTGATTCCCAGTAGGGGGTGTTCGGGAGTAAGCCGATTGATGGTTCTCTCTCATTGATGTTTTGCTCTCTCCCTCTCCCTTACCCTCTCTAAAACCAATAAAAACATTTAAATAATAATAATAAATAATAAAAATTGGTTTTTATATACTTTGCTATAAAATAAGAATCTCTCTATATAAAACCCTAATATGCAAATAGACCAAATGGCAGAACAACCTGTCGCTATTATGTGCCCTGACCACGAGGGGGCGCATGTGGAACATGGGCATCAGCAGCAGGCGGCAGAGCGCGGAACATGGTGGGCATTGGCTGTAGCGGGATGATGGAACAGGTGAGTGGGGGTGCCAGACCAAGGCAGGGCACTGGTCGCTGTCATCGGGGTGAGCCTCTGATGGTTACTGAAAATTCTTTGTTCCCGCATGCTGCGGTCCTGCTGGATGCTCACGCCTGCTGCCGACACTGGCCCCACTCTCACCTGCTGCTGGTGCCTGGCGCCAGCCCTGATCGCTTGGCGCTGTCAGCGGGTACGAGTGGCGGCTGCTGGCCCTGATTGCACCTTAGAGCTTCCCCACCTCCCCCTGCTCTTGAGGGGCATTCAGGGCTGGCAGCTGCCTCTTGCACCCGCTGCTGGCGCTGGAGCAGCTACTCGCACCCGATCACCTTCCCCTGCTCCTGAGGGGCAGTCGGGACAGCAGCTGCTGCTCGCATCCGCTGATGGCTCCAGCCCTGCTCGCACCTGCTGCTTGGGCTGGCCCCAATGGCTCTGCGCTGTCAGTGGGTGTGAGCGGGACTGGTACCTCAGCACGTGGGAGCAGTGGTGGCGGGAGCGGGGCTGCCGGCAGACAGGACCGGGGGTTGTAGCGGGAGGGGCCGGGTGGGGGCGCAGAGGATGGGCCAAGACCTGCCCCTGTGCCCACCGCAGCCTTGCGGCCCACAGTTCCTTTCAAGGTGCACGATTTTGTGCACTGGGCCCCTAGTCTTATATAACTTCACTTATATTTCAGGATTTCCCCGCATGCATGTTTTTTTCTTCACACCCTCCAAAATTAAAGTCCTTCTTATTCTTGTTTAGATTTGGTTGGTTGTCCCTAGTTGCTGATTCTTCGTGCTTTAAAAAGCCATTTCAGAATTAGTGAGCTTACTATCTTCCTCTTAGCCCCCTCTTCTGCATTTTGACTTCTTTTTTACCCCTGGAATATTTTCTCCCTAAAATTGAACTTAGAAGAGTAGAATTATATGAGTGCCTGTGGAATCAGAGGTTCTCAAATATGACCAGGCAGAATGTTTTTCATGGCAAGTAGCTCAGATGAGAAGGAAACTTATTACTGCTCTTAACAGAAGCAGTCTAAGGCAGTGGTTGGCAAACTGCGGCTCGAGAGCCACATGCGGCTCTTTGGCCCCTTGAGTGTGGCTCTTCCACAAAATACCACGTGCGGGCGCGCACGTACAGTGCGATTGAAACTTCGTGGCCCATGCGCAGAAGTCGGTATTTTGTGGAAGAGCCACACTCAAGGGGCCAAAGAGCCTCATGTGGCTCGCGAGCCGCAGTTTGCCGACCACTGGTAAGGGGCTTCAGGTTTGGTTGTATTAAAGCCACAGGTTGTATTAGAGCCAATTTATGATTGTATATATGTAACAATACAAGTAACATTTGTAAACATTGGGGAGTCTGTGAGAATTTCTCTTAAAAAGGATCCCTCCCATCATTATCTAGGTCTCCTCTCAAAGATCAATTTTTAGCCCTACCTGGTTTGGCTCAGTGGATAGATTGTCAGTCCTGGGTTCGATTCCAATCAAGAGCACATGCTCACATGCCCGGGTTTTGGGCTCGATCCCCAGTGGGGGATGTGCAGGAGGCAGCCAATCAATGATTCTCTCATCATTTGGTGTTTCTATCTCTCCTCCTTCCCTCTCTGAAATCAATACATATATATATATATATATATATATATTTTTTTTAAGAGGGTTTGGCCCTGGCTGTGTGGGTCAGTTGGAGCATCATCCCATACACTGAAAGGTTGTAGGTTCAATTCCCAGTGTGGGCACATACCCAGGTTGTGGGTTTGATCCCTGGTCAAGGTGTGTGTGGGAGAAAACTGATTGATGTTTCTCACATTGATGTTTCTCTACCTCTCCCTCTCTCTCTCTTAAATCAATGAAAACATATCCTAAATAAAAAGAGGGTTTGTATGTCAGTTGCTGGAGAGAGAACAATTAAGACAAGAACTGAAAAATCACCAATGAATTTGGTAACCAGGATATTACCAATGACCTTAACAATAGTTTGAATTGAATTGTCGGCAGAAACCAGATTGCACACCTGTTGGATGAGAGTTAAGGGCTGGGTTGCAAATGTTGAAGCAATTCCTTGAAAACTTATGAAGAGGAGATGAAAACTTTAGCAGGATTTAGACTAGGACTAGGATTGCTGGATAAAATACAGGTTGCCTAGTTAAATTAAGTTTCAGATAAGCAATGAATAATGTTTTGTGGTAAATTACACATAAAATTGGCCATTTTAAACAAAGTATACAATTCAGTAATATTTTAGTACATTGATATTGTGCAACCAATCATCACTATTTAGTTCCGGAACATTTTCTTCGCCCCAAAAGAAAACTCCATACCCATTAAGCAGTCACTCTACGTTATTCTCTTTCCCCAGACCCTGGCAACTACTAATCTGCTTTCTGTCTATGGATTTACCTATTCTGAATATTTTTTAAAATGGAATTATATAATATGTACCTTTTTTTTTTTTTTGTCTGCCTTCTTTTATGTAGCATAATGTTTTCAAGGTCCATCCATGTTATAGCATATACCAGTTCTTTATTCTTTTCTATGGCTGAATAATTTTCCATTGGGTGGATATACCATATCCATCCGTTGATGGGCACTGGATTGTTTTGGCTATTATAAATAGTGTTGCTGTGAATATTTATGTGCAAGGTTTTGTTTGAACACCTGTTTTCAGTACATTTGGGTATTTTTACCTAGGGGTGAAATTGCTGGGTCATATGTTAATTCTATATTTAACTTTCCTACAGTGGCTGTACCATTTTAAATTCCCAACAGCAGTGTACTAGGGTTACAGTTTTGCTAACACTTGCACTTGCTATTTTCTGTATTTTTAAAAATATTCTGGTAGTTCTGAAGTGGTTTTGATTTGTATTTCCCTGGTGACTAATGGTATTTAGCATCTTTCAATCTTTTTTTAAAAAAATATATATTTTATTGATTTTTTACAGAGAGGAAGGGAGAGGAACATCAATGAGAGAAAAACATCGATCAGCTGCCTCCTGCACACCCCTTATTGGGGATGTGCCCACAACCAAGGTACATGCCCTTGACCAGAATTGAACCTGGGACCCTTCATTCCGCAGGCCGTCGCTCTGTTCACTGAGCCAAACTGGTTAGGGCTCAATCTTTTTTTTTTTTATCCTCACCTAAGGATATGTTTTTATTGATTTTAGAGAGGAAAGAGGAGAGAGAGAGAGAAAAACAAACAAACAAACAAACACCACAGCAATCAGTTGCCTCCCATACATGCCCCAACCAGGGATCTAACCCTCAACCTGGATGAGTACCCTGGGTGGGAGTCAAATCCGAAACCTTTTGGTGTACAGGATGATGCTCCATCCAACAGAGCCATCCAGTCAGGGCAGCATCTTTCAATCTTAACAATATTAAGTCACCAGTCCATAAACACAGAATGTCTTTCCATTTATTTAGGTCATCTTTTTTTTTTTTTTCAGAGAGGAAGGGAGAGGGAGAGAGAGAAACATCAATGATGAGAGAGAATCATTGATTGGCTGCCTCCTGCATGTCCCTCGCTGGGAATTGAGCCCACAACCTGGGCATGTGCTTTGACCAGAATTGAACTGTGACCTCCTGGTTCATAGCTCAATGCTCAACCACTGAGCCACGCTGGCCGGAAATGGTCATCTTTAATTTCTTCCATCAACATTTTATAGTTTTCAGTGTACAAGTCTTACACCTCCTCAGTTAAATTTATTCCTAAAATATTTTATTTTTTGATGCTGTTGTAAATGGGATTGTTTTAATTTCCTTTACAAATTTCTCCTTGTTAATGTATAGAAATACAACTTGATTTACCCTGCACTTTTGCATAATTCTTTTATTAGCACTAATAGTTTTTTGTATGTGTGTTTTCTATATATAGGATTATATCATTTATGGATAGAGATGGTTTTACTTCTTCTGTTCCACTTTGGGTACCCATTTACTTATTTATTTGCCTAGAACTTACAGTATAGAATTGAACAGAATTGGTGAAAGTGGGCATCTTTGTCTTGTTCCTGATCTTAGAGGGAATGCTTTCAGTCTTTCACCATTAAGTTTATTAGCCATGGGGTTTTTTGTTGTTGTTTTTGTTTTAAATATATGTCTTTATTGATTTCAGAGAGGAAGGGAGGAGAGAGAGATAGAAACATCAATGATGAGAGAGAATCATTGATCGGCTGCCTCCTGCACGCCCCCTACTGGGGATCGAGCCTGCAACCCAGGTATGTGCCCTTGGCCGGAATCAAACCTGGGACCCTTCAGTCCGCAGGCTGACGCTCTATCCACTGAGCCAAGCCGAGTAGGGCTAGCTGTGTTGTGTTTTTTTTTTTAAAAAACAAACACACTATGTTTTTATTGATTTTAGAGAGAGAGAGGAAGAGAGAGGGATAGAAAAATGGAAACATCAATCAGCTGCCTCCTATATGTCCCTACTGGGGATTGAGCCTGCAATCTGGGGATGTGCCCTGAGGGAATTGAACTGGTGACCTCTCGGTTCATGGGTTGGCGCTCAACCCTTGAGCCACACCAGCTGAACTAGCTGTGGGTTTTCATAAAAGCCCTTTATTGTGTTGAGGAAGTTCCTTTCTATTCTTAGTTTATTGGATAAATACTAGATATAAGTGGGCATTTAAAATTTATTATTTGCTAAGTTGGCATCCCTAAAAAAGACACAGCATCAAGGCAGGGTTTTTTTTGTTTGTTTGTTTTTTAATATATTTTTATTGATTTCAGAGAGATAGAAACATCAATGATGAGAATCATCTATCGGCTGCCTCTTGTACGCCCACACTGGGGATCAATACCACACCCCCAGCATATGCCTGCCCGGTAATCGAACCACAACCTTCTGGTTCATAGGTTAATGCTGGACCACTGAACCATACCAGCTGGACAAGACAGGGTTTTTTGATGGGCTGTTGAGGGCAGAAGAGACTTGAATGTTGTTTCCATGTTGAGGAAAGGGACTAGTAGTCAGAGATAAGTTGAGAATTTTGTAGAGAGGCAAGAACACATGGAATAAGGCCTGAGTAGAGGGATGGAGTTAAGGTTCATCTGGTTTCCCACAGAATTTTGCTGACACTACTATTAAGGCACTGAGTAAATGGTATTAGAACTCTGTCCATGTCCTTAAAGAGTCTGTGGGGCTCTTTAAAGTAAAAACTATACCCAACTCTGCCTTGCTTTGAACCTATGAATTTTTAAAAACTGTCTTGTGCTTAGCATAATGCCTTGCACATATTAAACCTTTGAAGGGTGAATTGGCTCCAAGTGTGTAAGATTGCAGGCTTCTTTTGGGCCCACACCTATGTTCTGGTCTCCTTGTGTACCTCTTACTGGTGGGTGTCTGTGTGGGATAGGCTGGGACAGCTGTCTTTCATTTTAACCAGCTCTAAGAAGAATTCACATAAGTCAGTATTTTCATGGATGGACAAGTAACTCAATTTTGAAATTATAAGAAGCATTGTACTTCTTTAAAAGCTGAAGTGCCCAATTTATAAAATTGCTCAGTGCATTGGTATTCCACCCACTCTTTGAGGTTAAATGCTTTTCTCTTATTTGACAGGTAATCTTTTCTTCTTCTTTTTCCCCCCTCAGTAACCTGTTTGAGCCTCGTCTTTAAACTGCCAGAATTACTTTCCATTACATTTTCGTGAGACTACTCAGCTATGGCAACTTCTTTGTAGGCCAAAGGAAGATGGGTGCTGAGGTGTTCAGTAAGTGTCATGGTCACCTTACTCTCTTCAAAATTATCCCTCCACACTTCCCCACCCCTAGGTTCTGAGTCCTCAACAACAAAAAGGTTTGCGTAGCTGCTTCAAGCTCCAAAGAAGCACAGACAGAAACCTTCCAGATAAGGACGACCAGCTTGTCCCGTTTACCCTCCTGGCTTTAGTGCTGAGAGTTCCACATTCTGGAAATACCTCAGTCCTGGGTAGGCCACATGGTTGATCAGCCTACCTTTGGGTCTCTTCTCAGTCCTTCCCTTGCACTTTCCCTTACTCAGCCTGTCTACAGGGAGACAGAGGAGAAAGGTCTGTCTCCGTCTGGACATCCAATCCTATAGGGGCTGTCGGTTACAAGAAATACTGTGGGCATGCATATAGAGTCACAGTCCTCTCTGATACCTCAGGAACCCATGCAATTGTTTAACTACTTACTTCAACTTTAAACATATGAAAGAAAAAAAAAACTTATCCCACTACTCTAATATATTGCTTTTTTTAAGTTTCTGCATGTCCACTATTACCTCCCAAACTCTTCAATGTGTACATATTCTTAATACAGATTTCTAACAAATGTGTGATCATAATTCTTCTATGGAGTCTTCACTTGAGGGGCTTAGAACTTAAACACTTCTGTGGTACTAGAGTATTTAGACATACAAAGTAAAAGGCTTCTTAAAGGGCAGTACAAGACATCCTTGTGAGGGAACTGTTCTGTGTCTTGATTATGGTAGTGATTACACAAATCTATGCATAGAATAAAATGGCATAGAACTAAACACATAGGCACACACAAATGAGTGCATGCGAGACTTATGAAATCTGAATAAGATCCATGGATTGTATCATTGTCAATTTCCTGGTTATGCTGTTATACTATAGCTAAGCAAGACCTTATCATTGAGGGAAACTGGTTAAGGGTACATAGATCTCTCTGTATTGGTTATTATGACTGTACAGGAACTTACAGTGATCTTAAAAAGTTAATTAAAAAATTTTTTAAATATATTTTATTGATTTTTACAGAGAGGAAGGGAGAGGGATAGAGAGTTAGAAACATTGATGAGAGAGAAACATCAATCAGCTGCCTCCTGCACACCCCCTACTGGGGATGTGCCCGCAACCAAGGTACATGCCCTTGACTGGAATCGAACCTGGGACCTTTCAGTCCGCAGGCTGACGCTCTATCCACTGAGCCAAACCAGTTAGGGCTAATTAAAATTTTTTAAAATGAAAGATGTCTTATAAGGTAGCTTTGAAATCCTTGTGAGATATTCAGTAATATATTAAACATAGTCCATTTTTTTCCTTCCTCATCTTAAAGAATACCCCTCTCTCAAAAAAAAATTTAAAGGAAGAAAATGTTAAGGGAAAAATGATAGTGCTAGTTTATTTCTAAATAGTTTGTACTTTGATACTCATTTGATGTCTTCAGAAAGCCATTTGCAAAGATAGCCCCTTGTGTAGTGCAAAAAAGACGATAGGAACACATCAGCTAGAGGAAAGGAAAACCCCTTGCAGGGCAAATGCTTCTCAGTGGTTCAGAATTTCTGTTATCTAGGAGGTCAATGGCAGACTTTTCTTTTTTTTTTTCTTTTTTTAAATATGTTTTATTGATTTTTTACAGAGAGGAAGGGGGAGGGATAGAGAGTTAGAAACATCGATGAGAGAGAAACATCGATCAGCTGCCTCCTGCACACCTCCTACTGGGGATGTGCCTGTAACCAAGGTACATGCCCTTGACCTGAATCGAACCTGGGACCTTTCTTTTTTATTTTTTTATTTTTTTTATTTTTCGCTAAAGGTATTACAAAGGGTATTACATAAGTGTCCTCCCCCCCCCCACCCTTGACAAGCCCCTGCCCTCCCTTACCCCCCAGTGTCTTATGTCCATTAGTTATGGTTATATGGATGCATACAAGTCCTTCGGTTGATCTCTTACTCCCCTCCCTCCTGTCCCCCAACCCTCCCTGGCCTTCCCACTGCAGTCCGACAATCGGTTTGAGGCAGCTCTGCCACTGTATTTATTATTGTTCAAAAGTTTGTAATGGTCTTAATTATCCATGAAAGAGTGAGATCATGTGGTATTTTTCCTTCATTGACTGGCTTTTTTCACTTAGCATAATGCTCTCCAGTTCCATCCATGCTGTTGCAAATGGTAAGAGTTCCTTCTTTTTAACAGCCGCATAGTATTCCATCGTGTAGATGTACCACAGTTTTCTAATCCATTCATCTACTGATGGGCACTTAGGCTGTTTCCAGATCTTAGCTATGGTGAATTGTGCTGCTGTGAACATCTGGGTGCATATATCCTTTCTGATTGGTGTTTCTGGTTTCTTGGGATATATTCCTAGAAGTGGGATCACAGGGTCAAATGGGAGTTCCATTTCCAATTTTTTGAGGAACCTCCATACTGCCTTCCATAGTGGCTGCACCAGTCTGCATTCCCACCAGCAGTGCACAAGTGTTCCTTTTTCTCCACATCCTCTCCAGCACTTGTCGTTTGTTGATTTGTTGATGATGGCCATTCTGACAGGTGTGAGATGGTACCTCATTGTTGTTTTGATTTGCATCTCTCGGATGATTAGTGACTTTGAGCATGTTTTCATATGTCTCTTGGCTTTCTGAATGTCCTCTTTTGAAAGGTGTCTATTTAGATCCTTTGCCCATTTTTTGATTGGATTGTTTATCTTCTTTTTGTTAAGTTGTATGAGTTCCCTATAAATTTTGGAGATTAAGCCCTTATCAGATATGACGTTGGCGAAAGATGTTCTCCGCACGTGGTGGGTTTTCTTGTTGTTTTGTTGATGGTTTCTTTTTGCGTGCAGAAGCCTTTTATTTCGATGTAGTCCCATTTGTTCATTTTCTCTTTAGTTTCAACTGCCCTAGGAGCTGTATCAGTGAAGAAATGGTTTTGGCATATGTCTGAGATTTTGTTGCCTTTGTATTCTTCTAGAATTTTTATGGTTTCCTGTCGTACATTTAAAGTCCTTTATCCATTTTGAGTTTATTCTTGTGTATGGTGTAAGTTGGTGGTCTAGTTTCATTTTCTTGCATATATCTGTCCAATTTTCCCAACACCATTTATTGAAGAGACTATCTTGGCTCCATTGTATGTTCATGCCTCCTTTGTCAAAAATTAATTGAGCATATTGGTTCGGGCTGACACTCTAACCAATGAGCAAAACCAGTTAGGGCCAGACTTTTCGTTAGTGTCATTTCTTTTCCTGGTTTTAAGCCTTCTATGACTTTCCTCTGACCAGTGGCTTTCAACTTTATTTTTTATTACAACCCTTAGTAAGAAATACCTTTTACATCAAAATCTAAGAAGGGAGGGAGGGAAGGAAAAAGATTTAGATACCTATATCTGTATCTATATTTCACAAAACACTTTTCACCCTTATGTGTGCTACACTCTGACATTTTCTTTCTATTCTTAATGTTTTTCAGTGCGGATTATGGCTTAGTAATTTGAGTTCATGATTCTTGATCTGTGGTTTGGAAAAACAATCCCTAGGCCACCAGGTAAAGTAGTCTGGAGCCCCCTGGCATAACTTTCAAGGCCCTCCCCATCTGGTTCCATCCACCTTTCCAGCTCTGCCTCCTCCTCCCCCCTCTAGCTAGAGGCATATTCAACATTTCTTGAACCTGCCTCACACTGTCCCATCTCTATGTCTTGACTCTTACTGTCCTCTCCCTAGTACCCTTCCCCTTTTCTTCCTGTTCTTTCTTGAGTCTTGGCTCCTATAGTCAAGCATATATTGTCCGTTGCACCATTAGCATGTCCTATCTGTCACTCCTCAGAAATTGCCCGTGAGGTCAGGCATGTGTCCTAGTTGTCCCCAGTTCAAAAGTTACTCCTGTGAATTCTTCCCTGACTTGTGGGTATACTTGGCCAGTGTTTTCCAATTTTTTTCCATCAAGAGTATAATAAGAAATACATTTTATATTGAATCTGGTATATACATTTGCTGTATACAGTATATTTGTATGAAACAGAAACAAAAGTTTATCACATAATGCTATGTGCACTTTAATATTTTATATTCTTTTAGTTTTTTTTCTTATTCAACCTATAACTTGATTTCAAAACCACAAATTGAGAAACCTTGATTTAAGCCAGTGATTCCCAAAGTGGGCGCTACCGCCCCCCGGTGGGCGCTGCAGCGATCCAGGGGGGCGGTGATGGCCACAGGTGCATTTGGGGGCGATGAGTAACTGCTATTAAAATTTTAAAAAAATTAATTTCCAGGGGCTGAGTAATATTTTTTCTGGAAAGGGGGCGGTAGGCCAAATAAGTTTGGGAACCACTGATTTAAGCCATTCTTCCCCACTCTGTCATCTGCAGAGAGTTCTGTTATAAACCTTTACTTTCCATAATCACTGTTAGAAGGAAGTCTGTAGTGCTTCAAGACTTGCAAACAGGACCATGAAGTTAAAATAATAAAAATATATATACACATACACTGAGTGGCCAGATTATTATGACCGGCCAGATTATTATGATCACCCCATCAGTACTTCGTTGGGCCATCTTTTGCCTTCAGTACTGTGGCGATTCTTCTTGGCATTGACTCCACGAGATGTTGAAAGGTGATGCGAGGAATCTGACACCATGCCTGATGAATAGCACTATCCAGTTCTGTGAGATTTGATGGTTGTGGAACCAGCTGCCTGATGGCTCTTTTAACTTCGTCCCACAAATGCTCAATTGGATTGAGATCTGGTGATTGTGGGGGCCACCTAAGCAAGGTAAAGTCTCCCTCATGTTCTTGAAACCACTCCTGCACAATATGAGCACCGTGGCATGGCGCATTGTCTTGTTGGAAGAAGCCATCTCCATTGGGATACGCCATCAACATGACAGGATGAACTCGATCAGCAACGATATTTAGGTATATTGTGCTATTCAGACGTTTATAATGATCTGGCCCTCTAGCAACTTCAGCGGGAAATTATAGCTAATTTGCCTACAAACGTCAGGTGGTCATAATAATCTGGCCACTCAGTGTGTGTGTGTGTGTGTGTGTGTGTGTGTGTGTGAAACCAAACATACACATTTCAGCATAGAAACCTTAAAATAATAATGCTTATTAGAAAAGCAAGTTATAAAATGATACTCATGATATTTTATCATTAAGGTACATTAAAAATACATAAAACTACTCTATGTTGTTTGTGGATACACACATATCTATACTGATTTGAGTGAGAGACACCAACTTCACATACTTGCTTCTTGATAAAAAGGGAGAAGAAATAGAATTGATGGTGGGTTTTGTTTATGCCTTATAAATTTTGCTTTTAACACTGAAATGAGAAGCAAACATGCTGAAATGTTAACATTTGCTAAATCTAGGTGGTGGATATATTTATATTATATTAATTATATTATATTATACTGTCTTATACTAGAGGCTCAGTGCATGAAATTCATGCACAGGGGTGGGGGTTTCCTCAGCCCGGCCTGCACCCTCTTGCAATCCAGGACCCCTTGGGGGATGTCCGGCAGTCAGACATCCCTTTCGCAATCCAGGACTGCTGGCTCCTAACCGCTTGCCTGCCTGCCTGCTTGATTGCCCCTCACCACTCTGCCTGCCTGCCTCATCGCCCCTAACCACTCACCTGCATGCCTCATCACCCCTAACTGCCTCTGCCTGCCTGCCTCATCGCCCCTAACCACTCACCTGCATGCCTCATCACCCCTAACTGCCTCTGCCTGCCTGCCTCATCGCCCCTAACCACTTGCCTGCCTGCCTGCCTGCCTGATGGCTCCTAACTGATCGCCTGCCTGCCTGATCACCTGAACCACTTGCCTGCCTGCCTGACCACCCCTAACCACCTCTGCCTTGCCCCCGCCGCCACAGCTTTGTCCGGAAAGTCGCCCGGAAGGATGTCCGGAAGGTTGTTCTGCTGTTCGGTCTGATTAGCATATTTTTATTATTATAGATTATAATTTTTACCTTTTTATCTGAAGTATTTTGTAATAAAAAGAAAAATAAATCTCTGTAATGAAAATTGACATATCTGCTTATAAACCTCTTTTAACTTGCTATCTTATAATGCCATTATTATCTGGCTCCAAACTACTCTGAACTGCAGGGAACTTTAATATCTCATCTAAAATTAAATATGAGCAATCAAATTCAGTACAATTTGAAAAACATTTAAAGAAAAATCTGCCACAATCAAATAGAACCTATCCTAGGAATAAAAGTAAGGTTTAAAATTAGAAAAATGTGTTATATCTCAGTCTGTTAGGTAAGAAAAAGAATAAAAATATGCAGAGAAAATCAGAACACAAAGAATGGTTGTGTTGTTTAATATGTTGTTGTTGTTTTTTAATGATTTGAGAGAGAGAGGAAAGGAGCCGAGGTGGGGTTGCAGGGGGAGAGAGAGGGAGAGAAACAGAGACATTGATGTGAGAGATAAACATCGATCACCTGACAAACCCACCAACAGGATAGAGCCCAAAACCTGGGTATGTGCCCTGACCAGGAATCAAACGAGAGATCTTTCAGTGCATGGGATTATGTTCAATCAGCTGAGCCACACAGGCCAGGGCCATAGTTTTTTGGTGTGTTTGTTTTTAACTATGAAAATTAAATGCTTCATTAACATAAGCAGAGTATTTCAATCTGCACAATCAACATTATGTCCAAAGATGAAGCACTGGAGTCATCTTCTAATGGGAGAAAAACAAGTAAAGCAACTCTATTATTTCTTATAATTCTGGAAGTTCTAGCTATGTGTAATAAGATGAGAGACAAATAAGAGTCACCATTTTGAGAAAAGGGCTCTCATTATTGACATTGTAGAAGCCTCCAAAATAACCGAAAATCTGTTAAAACCAATGAGTTCGTTCAGTGAGACAACTGAACACATAACGAAGATACCAAAGTGAAAAGCTTTCGTATATATAGGACTAACTGGTTAGAAAAATTAATGGGATAAAAGAATCCTATCCATAAATAGCAAGCTTAACAAGAAACATGTAGGACCCCTTTAGAAAAGTCAAAATTGTACTAAGACACACATCTACTTAAATTTTTTTTATCCTAATACTGTAATAGGACAAAGTTGCAAACAACCTAGTAAATGTCCAACAAAAGGAAAATGGTTGATTATTTATATACCGTCCTGTTCCAAAATTATTTTAGGGTAGCTTTCACAATATAAACTGACTTAAAATTCAGTGAAGAATTCAGGTAAAGATAAATTTGAGGGATGGACCACTGACTTTATTCTGAGTGTTGTAGCAGCCAAAGTAAGGAAATGATCATGATTATACAATTCATATTTATACCATAAAATATCGAGTTGATTGGAGGAAACAGCTGTTCCTCGTACTGAGACCAGAATGTTCTCATGGTTCCCCCAAAGAAGATCACTGCTGCGTAGAGAATTATCATTTTGATAACCTAATGCAGCAAACGGCGCCCGACTTCGTAGAGCTGTTTCTTACTGAACTCTTTGCTAAGGGGCCACATAGAACCAAGCTCTAACAGTTTGGTAAAGAGTATTTGCAGTGGAGGGAGGGATGTGTGACAGTGACGGCTAGGATAGACATGAAGGTAATTCAGTGCACTCTGAGGGGGGCAGCTCTATGGAGTAATACATTGTAGAGACTAAAATTGTGGTTCTCAGCTAAGGTGTTGTGTTACCCTGGTGTCCTGTGACTCCACAGATTGGCCACACTGAATTTTTATCAATGTGTTTATTTTTGCTATAGTTGAGGGTCCACACTGCTAAGAAGTCTGGAATATGAATGCACAAGTCACCAGGGAGGCCAGGCAAGGAGGCATGAAGTGCTACTTAGGCTGGCAATAAAAAGAATTTCACGTGGATGGACTGAACAGTCTCCGTAAATATTCTCTAAAATTAGATTTGGTAAGTACTGTGTAGAACAAGTAGGTTGTTTCTGTCAGATATAGGTTCAAATGTTTTAATAGTTGACTAATGGAATTAACCTCTGATGAGGTAAGATACTAGAAGGCTAGCTTACCTAAAGATTTCCTTAAAACACAATTTAAGGTTTGATCCAGCACATGTTGGAAAGGGCAGTCAAGGTTTCCAAATTCCTACATAGTAGAGCATAGCCACATTAATATTAAATTTGGAAGAATTGATTTGTAAAAAATGAATGATACTGCCCTGGCCGGTCGCTCAGTGGTTAGAGCGTCGACCCATGGACTGAAGGGTCATGGGTTGGATTCCCGGTCAAGGGCATGTACCTGGGCTGCAGGGGCACGTGTGGGAGGCAACCAATCGATGTGTCTCTCATATTGATGTTTCTCTCTCTCTCTCTCTCTCTCTCTCTCATTTTCCCCATCTCTCTCCCCCTCCCTTCTACTCTCTCTAAAAAATCAATGGAAAAAATATCCTAACTCCTTGAGTGAGGATTAAAAAAAAAGAAAAAAGAATTATACCAAACCTTGACCTAAGTAACAGCAAAAAAGAAAAAGTAAGATATCCATATAACTTCCTGGCAAATCCTTCAAGGTAAATGGTGACCAAGTAGATAGTAACGAGGGTGGTTTGGGAAGGTTGGAATATGAGTCCCAGTTTTACTTTTCTTTGAGCCTCAAGTTTCTTCATCTGCAAAATAAGGGTGTTAGTACTTACTTTAGGGCTAACCAGTTGGTAAGATTTAAATCTAATAGAATCCCTGGTAGTCTCCTCTAAGCCATTTTGTGTATGTGGTATGCTTTTATTACTAGAGGGTCCTTGTCTGATGATTCACTAGAAGACAAGGTTTGCTGAGACACTGTGTAGATAAGACCTTTTAAATTACTGCATTGATTGGTGGGGCAATCAGATTCTTTCCTTTCAGGTGTCTGAGGAGGAATTTTTAAAAGTTATGAGATAACATTTGAAAGCCCTTTGTTCAGCCTTACCCCTCTCATCCTGATCATCTCTCAAGTCCAATCACAGAATCAGGTGTCTGTGTCGGGTTAAAGGCAAAGGGCAGTTGTCCTGAGGGTAGTCACGTCTAGGCAACTCCAGCTCATGCTACCATTTACTATTGAGTTGGGTACTCAGATAAGTTTTAAAGACTTTTTTCATTTGACTTTATACTCACAGGAAAGCTCTTTGTCATGGCTCCAAAAAGACCCTGCCCAACTTGCTCTGATCTTAGCATTTAAGTTCTCAGAGAAATTGATTTCATGACATGTAGAATAATTTAAAGTTAAAAGACCAGAGTGTGCCCTGACCGGTGTGGCTCTGTTGGTTGGGCGTCATCCCATGCACCATAAGGTTGCTGGTTCGATTCCTGGTCAGGCACATGCCCAGGTTGTGGGCTCCATCTCCTGTAGGGGGAGTTCAGGAGACAGCTGATCTATGTTCTCCTTTCACATCAATGTTTCTTTCTCCCTTCCTCTTTCTCAAAAGATTAATTTTTTAAAATCTTTTAAAAAATCTTTAAAAAAAAAAAAGACCACAGTGTGAAATATCCAAGAAAATAGCAAGGAGATAGGAAGAATATAAATGTTGGTGAAATCGGTGCTTCCCACTAGGAAATCGAATTAATACTTCAAGTAATGGCATTGCTACCTCTGCCAGAGTTTGTTTTTTCCCCTTGGAAGAGAAAAAAAGGCCTAAGATGTGGACTATGGGGTAGAGATTATTGCAGACTAGTGGTCCTTTGTCTTACTAATATTAGCCACCTCTCAGCATTTTTATATTACAGCAAAGTCTCTATCTCTTTTTCCTTACCAAAGCCTTTCCCATCAAGGCAAATAAGGTAATAGAGAACTCCCTGTGGCAGTGTATACACACACATACAGGGTGGGGCAAAAGTATGTTTACAGCCGAACCGGTTTGGTTCAGTGGATAGAGCGACGGCCTGCGGACTCAAGGGTTCCAGGTTCAATTCTGGTCAAGGGCATGTACCTTGGTTGCGGGCACATCCCCACTGGGGGGCGTGCAGGAGGCAGCTGGTCGATCTCTCTCATCGATGTTTCTGACTATCCCTCTCCCTTCTTCTCTGTAAAAGATCAGTAAGATATATTAAAAAAAAAAAAAGTATGTTTACAGTTGTGAGTACACGAAACAGTTTATTCTTATATTATTTATTATTACACTAGAGGTCCGGTGCATGAAATTTGTGCAAGAGTAGGTCTTCCTTCTCCAGCCTGCTGGCACCCAGGACCCAGGAGGCCCCACCCACCCACCGCAGCCAGCTGGTCAGTGGCCTGCACCTCCCTCTTTGGGGCGATTGTGGAGCCCCCCCGATTGATCACCCTGCCGGCCGGTGGCCTGGGCCTCCCTCTGCGGGGCGATCATAGGGCGATGGCCGGACCCCAACCAATCTCATCGCACCCACCTTGGCTGGCCTGGCGCCAATGGGTGTCATAGCATGGTCCTGGATGGTTGCCCGGATGGTCATTCCGTTGTTCTGCCGGGTTGATTTGCATATTATGCTTTTATTATACTGGATTATTTTCCATGGGAGGAACTGTAAACCTACTTTTGCCCCATCCTGTATATTTACTAGTATATATACATAAACACATGCATATATATATATATATATATATATATATATATATATATGGACAAATACTGTAATAGTAATGTAAAGGATAATTTTTTAGAAATTTAATAAAATTGATGGACCTCTAGCAACACTTACGAAAAAAATAATAGAAGAAACATTATCAATATGAATGTAAAAGGAGATACCTCTGCAGTTTAAAGGAAAAATTTTTAATTGTGATAATAAAATGTATTCTCATGTGTAAATGTTTAGGTATGACCATACTGGAAGGCATAAAGAAATAATCAGAAGCTTTTACCAAGATGTAGAATCACCTAGAACAGGGGTGGGCAAACTTTTTGACTCGAGGGCCACAATGGGTTCTTAAACTGGACCGGAGGGCCGGAACAAAAGCATGGATGGAGTGTTTGTGTGAACTAATATAAATTCAAAGTAAACATCATTACATAAAAGGGTACGGTCTTTTTTTTTTTTTTAGTTTTATTCATTTCAAACGGGCCGGATCCGGCCCGCGGGCCGTAGTTTGCCCATGACTGACCTAGAATGTAGACAGATGCAGACTGTCAAGTGTATTAGCATTACTCTCAGTGATGTGGTTTTCAGAAATGGTAAATACATCTTGGTAAAGATCTGAACAAAACAAAGTACAATCTTCTTATGACTTACATGGAAGTTCCCTTCCTAGAAAATTTAGCATTTATTAAAACCACATTAAATTTACTTTGTGTTTATAGGTAAAACTGTGTTAGGGACTAGGCTGAGATAAATATTTAAAGGTCCCATGGCAGATCTTCAATATGCAGAAACTGCCCACTAAAATGTTACAGGACACCCCACATGCCTGGCCTCTGCAAGGGGACTTACTGATCATGACAACAAAGACCCCAGAGGGTGGCTCTGTCCCTATTGGGTAACAGAGCTTTTCATGGTCTTGTCGACCAGAAGGTAAAGCATAGAATGGCTGCCTGGCCTTGCTCAAGGAGTTCAGATCCATTGGACAAGCTTGCCACTGGAAGGGATGTTCCTAGCGGCTTCCCTACACCTCTACAGACAGTACCGAAAGCTACTGGACATGGGTTATATTTTTCTTCCAATTTTATTGCACTGTAACTGACATAACATTGTAAAAGTTTAAGATGTTCAACTGATTTATTTATATACTGCAAAATGACTTCTGTAATAAATTAGTTAACATCCATCACTTCACATAGTTTTTTATGGTGTTGAGAACTTTTAAGATATACTCTCTTAGCAGTTTTTAAATATACTAGTATAGTTAATTGTAGTCACTATATTGCACAGTATATCTTTAGAACTTATTTCTCTTATGTTTAGAAGTTTGTACCTTTTGACCATCTTTACCTGTTTCCCCCTTCTTGGGCATTGGTCATTAAAATGACTATTTGGATTGCTGTCCTATTAAGCTGCTTTCCAACCCTAACATTTTCTATTTCTCAATAATGTTTTTTTACTTTTCTTGTTTTTGTTTTAATAAGAAAATGTAATTGCATTGAAGTATTAAATAATAATGCTTAGTACCATTATGATTGTTTTCTGTGACCCTTCCCATTCGAAACCCTCAGGGTAAGTAGGCTTGTTCTTTCTCTGAGCTCAGCCACTTTAGGCCCTACCTTTCCTGTGGGGAGACCCCGATAGAGCTGACTGTCCCTTGCCTCCACTGGGTCTTTAGAAGAGCTCCAGCCCAAGAACCAGCGTCTTTGGCATCCTGCCCAGTGTGCAGTAGCAGTCTCCTCCACAATTCCCCAGCATCACATGTCAGATAAAAAGAAAGTGAGGATAGGCCAGGAGAGATGTGTTTATGAAAGTTTTTGTTGTTACCCTGTTTGATTCTCTTCTCTTAGGAATCCACTCCTAAAGGTTTGCAATTGAATTTTAACTTGTCTAATACCAAGTTTTATTTTTTATTTAAGGCTATTTCTGATGCTTGGAAGCTATCCTTTCAGCCACAAAGATGGTAATAAATCTTTGCCTCCCACAGTTCAGACCAAGAATTTCATGCAGCAAGGTAAACAAAAGAAGTATATACACATAAATAAATTCACTATATCTGTTTTTCATGTGGTTTTTTCCCCCCACTTCCTGCCTTGTATAGTGAACTTAAGTCAGGCTTAATGTGCTTTCACAAACCTCGTTGTTTTAGATTCCACCAGATGGTATTGAGATAAGATTGGGTCAGGCTGCACCTCTAGAGTCAGTACTATTGCAAGGTGAGCTCGACTCATTTTGTGGATATTCGTATTCATTGTGATGATAAATTTTAATTTTACTCAAAGTCAGTTACAGTTAGAGACACTCGTTCTCCTCTTTCTCACCCCCCTGTTCTTATCACTTCAAATGCTAGGAATAATGGCTTGTATTTTTATTTGTATTCCTGTTCTTCTTCTTCTTTTTTTTTTTGTCTTACTGCCTTTATTCCTTGTTCCTTTTTTAAAAAAAACATCCCTTAGCTTTTTAAAAAAATATATATTTTTATTGATTTCAGAGAAGAAGGGAAGAGGAAGAGATAGAAACATCAATGATGACAGAGAATCACTGATCGGCTACCTCCTGCACGCCCCCTACTGGGGATCGAGCCCGAAACCCGGGCTTGTGCCCTTGACCGAAATCGAACCCGGGACCTTTCAGTTGGCAGGCCAACATGCTATCCACTGAGCCAAACTGGCTAGGGCTTCCTTGTTCTTTACATGAATTAAGCTGCCTCCCCTTTTGTACAAGGAGGGTGTGTTTCCACAGCTCAGAGCAGTGGATAAGGAAGTTCGAAGGGGAGAATTGAACCCCTCCCTTAATTTGGAGTTTCTGCACTCAGCGTACTATTTTAGGTTCCCAGATTGTTAAGGTGGCTTCTTCGGACAAAGATATCTTAAAATTTCCATTGGTTATAACAAGTATTAGAAATATTAAAAGATGAAGAGGTTATTTACAATCCTATCTTTTGCACATGCACCGTTTTAAATTTCCCATCATATTTTGTGATCTTTGTCCCTGTGCGCACATTTTTTTAAACCAAGTTCCATCATTTATAGATTTACAAGAAGCTTGTTTGTTATGCCTTCCTAGGGACCTTGTTGTAATGGGTAGTCCAAATACAAAATTGAGAACTTTAATGAACATCTTTTTCCCCCCTAAATATGCATGTTTTCAATTTCTGAAAAAAAAATCTACCAATTTATATGCCCTGTTTCCACAGAGATGTTATTTTCAAGGGATTTTGGCTGGGTTGGGCAAAGTTTTCGTGCTCCTATTTTTTAAGAATAGACAGTACTTGGGGGATACTGTTGCCCTCATATTGGGTGCCTATAAAAAAAAAACACAGGAGAATTTGAAGTAATAGAGGAAATTTTAAAATGAGGAACTTCAGGTTTTCTTTAAAAAATTTTCTTAGAAGTGGCAAATTCTTGGAAACTAGTTGTCTTCATTTGGATCTCATCAAATCAATTTGTCTCATATTTGTCATTAAATCTAGATATCAGCTGATGGCTATGAAGTAGAAAATCTCATCTCTGAAGACCTCACAAAGAGAAGTCGTGGTTTTAGGACGGAGTATTTTATTAAGCCACCAGTCTATGTGACTGTTTCCTTTCCCTTCAGTGTGGAAATCTGTAGGATTAACATAGACCTCACAGCTGGGGGAGCCCAAAATGTAACTGGCCTGGAAATGTACACGTCCGCCTTATCCAACAGAGCATCTTGGAATACCTCTGAGTGCCAGACACTGGGCCCAGCTGAGCCATCCGTCCCGGACAAGGAGGCGTTCACCTTGGTAGGCAAAGTGTTGTTGAAAAACCAAAACCAGGTGGTGTTTAGCCACAGGGGCTTCAAGGCCAGGCCACCATTTGGCCCGATAGAAGCCACACTCCCCTCCCCTACTATTGTGGCCCAGGAGCTCTGGAATAAAGGACCTCTTTCCCTTAACCATGTGGCCCATCTCAAGATCTGTATCACCCACGTGACAGGCAGTGGAATCCCTTGCATCAAGCGGTTGGAAGTGTGGGGTCAGCCCGCCAAAACCTGCTCTCGGGAGGTAATAGATAGTGTCCTGCTGGTTGCCTCCAAAAACCTCTCCCAGGACTCGGCTCTGCAGGTACCGGCCTTGCCCATGGAGAGTGACTGTGACCCTGGGGGTGAGTCTGGGGGCCAGCAGGCTCCCTCCAGCCTGCAGGAGCTGGCTGAGGTGTTTCAGGATGTGCCTGAGGAGTTCCTGGATCCCATCACCTTGGAGATCATGCCTTGCCCCATGCTCCTGCCCTCAGGCAAGGTCATCGACCAGGCCACACTGGAGAAGTGTAACCGCAGTGAAGCCACATGGGGCCGAGTGCCCAGTGACCCTTTCACAGGGGTAGCCTTTACTCCACACTCCCAGCCCCTGCCTCACCCCTCCCTGAAGGCCCGGATCGACCATTTCCTGCTCCAGCATTCCATCCCTGGCTGCCACCTGCTTGGGAGAGCACAGACTACATTGGCATTGACCCCTTCTTCCATTGCTCTGCCATCTCGGAAAAGGAAGATGGAGCAGGCTGAGGATGCCCCAGACAGTAGTAGCCTTGATGTAAATGCTTCCGGTTTTTCTACCACAAGCCTGGTCTCACCCACTACCTCAGAGCACACTGCTAAGAAAATGAAAGCTGCCAGTGAGCTTGGTCTGACACACATGGACTGCTCAACAGGTAACCCCCCGCCCTATGTCCATGCCGGTTGTCATCTTTCCTCCTCCCAGGTGACACTTGGCACCATTGCCCTTTGTTTTTGCCTTGTCAGCTTAAATTACCCCAAATCTTACTGGCTTAAAGTACCACCCAGTCACACCTCACAGCCCCTCTAGTCAGGAATCAAGGTGTTGCTTGGCTGGATTGTCTGCTTCAGGCTCTTCCACGCTACTGTCAAAGTGCTGGTGGGGCTGTAGTCAGCACAAGGCTTCACTGGGGAAGGATTCCCTTCCCAGCTCACTCACATGGTTGTTTAGGATGCGGTTCCCTGCTGAACTGTGGCCCTGGAGGCTTCACTTCCTTGGTGGCTGGTGATCGGAGACTACACTCCGATCTTGCCATGTGGGCCTCAAGGGCAGCACACAGCATGGCAGCTGTGTGCACAAGGGTGTGCAAACAAGGTGGGAATTGGTTTTGAATAATCTAACCATGGAAATGACATCCCATCACTTTTGCTGTATTTTGTGAAAAACAAGTCACTAAAGTCTAGCTCACTCTAAGGGGAGGGGGGATCCAAGGGCCCGAGGTGGAGTTCACGGATCATTTCAGATCCTCTTCCACACCGTCTATTCCTGTTTTAGTCACTGTGTTGATCTAAGACTGGTGGTTGAATTTTGTCTAATGCCTTTTCAGTATCAATGGAGATTAATTGTAATTTTTTATCCTTAGGTTTTTAATGTGAGAAAGCACACTAACAGACTTCTTAATATTGAACTGTTGTTAAATTCCTGGAGTAAACTCCATTTGGTCTTGCTTCTTTTAATGGGCTGCTTGATTCTGTTTGCTAGTGTTTTATTTAGGATTTTTGCATTCATTGGTGAGACTGGACTGTAATGTGTGTGTGTGTGTGTGCGTGCGTGTGCACCATATTTGTTCAGGTTTGGTATGGATGATTTATTTGCTTCATAAGACAAATTAGAAGTTTCTTTTTCTAATCTCTGGAACAATTTAATATTCAGATCACTTACACTGTTTTTGTTTGTTTGTCAATCCTCACCAGAGGATATTTTTTCCATTGATTTTTAGAGTGGAAGGGCGGGAGTGTGGAGGGAGAAAGAGAGAGAGAGAGAAAGAGAAAGAGAGAAACATCTATGTGAAAGAGACACATTGACTGGTTGCCTCCCGCACATACCCTGACTGGGCCTGGGATCAATCCTGCAACTCAGGTACGTGCCTTTGACCAGGATTTGAACCTGCAAGCCTTCAGTGCTCAGGCTGGTGCTCTAACCACTGAACACCACTACCCAAGGTACATAATTTACTCTGTACATGTTTGGTATTATTCCCTGTGATGATCAGTGCCTGGTGCTTTGGGAGCTAGCTCTTTGACAATCTTTTCTTTTTCTTTATGAAAATTCATCAGTATAGATTTTATTCTTTTAATTTCCTCTCTTACTCTAAAAATCCTGTGCAAGTAGCGTACTTAAAGGTTACACCTGTGTCTCTGTTTTTGAGTGTAAATTATAGTTAACACGACCCCCAGAAACTCCTGGAAGCATCTAAAGTGTGATGGGCGAGACCAGGAGAAAGGTTTTTAGACCTGGATGCCTGTGGAGGTCTCCATTGGTGTTGGCCTTGGCAGATTTGTTGTGACACAGAACCATGCTGACCAGTGGTCCTTGAAGGTTCCAAGCTGATGTCCTTGTCCTATAAAGTATAGACCAAAATAATTCCCTCTCCACTTTGGGCAGTTTTGTGAACCAGGCAGGTGTCTGGGTCCTTCCTTGGGCAGCTGCCCCCTCCACCCATGGCCTTCATCTTGTGCCCATTGCTTGGCTTTCCGTAGACCACACAGAGAAGGCCCTCGATGGTGCCGTGACAGAGTGAGATCTTCCTGTCCCACTCGGTAATAACTGCTTTGCTTTACCCAGCAGGAGAGCGTGCAGGCCAGCATCCCTGCAGAGCAGCGGGGTCTCCAGAAGGGAGGAGATGGAAAGAGCGGATCAAGGCTGCTGGGGAGGGAGAGCAGGGGTCCAAGGCTGCATGTTTGCTGGCTGCAGTCATTTCCTGGCCCACAGGGAGGCCTTCAGAAAGTAGGGTGCAGTTCTGCAGGGGAGCCACAAGGTGGCCCCGACCTGCCCAGCAGTTGTCCGGGAGGAGGAAAGCTGGTACACAGCCCAGAAATCCAGAAAGCTGTGTGGTGTGGGTGGGTAGCAACTGCCAGGGTCCCCATTGTGATGTATTCTGCCATCACAACCCACCAGTGGACATCGGGGGACTTTCCTTACATTTGTGTCTGTTTAAAGTTGGAAGTGCTGTTTTTGTAGACCTCAGTGGACTTGGTGTTTTGGTCTTTTTTTTTTTTGCCAAACCTCTCTCTGGATATTGTTGTCAACAGGGCCAGAGTCCCATGAGCAGAAGCTGTCACAAAGCTTGGAAATTGCCTTGACATCTACCCTTGGCTCCATGCCCTCCTTCACGGCGCGGCTGACCAGGGGGCAGCTCCAACACCTCGGCACAAGGAGGACCAGCACTTCCTGGAGGGCAGGCTCTGGCCCGGGTAACATGGGTCCCGTCCACCTCCTTGGAGTCCTAGAATGGGGTGCTGAGCCATAACCCCGGGGCTCTCTGGCCCTTCATGCCCAGCTTCTTAGCTCCAATACCCAGGCCTCTTTCCTTCTCCAGCGGGGAGCTGACGGACAGGCTGCCTGTGAAGTTTGACTCTTCACAAGAAGAGCTTTCTTTAGGCAACTCTTAGTAATTCTGTGGACGTAGACACCCTGCTGTGTTTCTTTTTACGTAAGGTTTATTATTAATTGTTCTGTCCTGAGGACTTTTGTTTGTTTCTCCTCTTTAGTTTATTTTTCTTATCTAGTTTGTCTCCCATCTGACCTCTGGGGTATTTTATGTAAGAGTGAAGTTTGGGGTTGAGTCTGTCACCTTCATTCTTTCCTATTAACATTTTCTTAGTCTTAGAAAAGAACAGTGGTAGCTTACTGAGCCAATTTTTGCCTAAAATGAACCTGGGACCACACTGGATCCTGGAATTGATTAGGATATAAAGTGAGAGGGCCCGACTGGGATGCCGGGGCACCTTCTCCAAGATGAAACCTGGTGGGGCTAATGGTAAGGCGCACACTTCTTCCTCCTGCCCGTCCAGAACCAGGCTCTCCTCTGCTGTCTGGGCCGCAGGTCATCTCTTCTGCCTTCGTCCCGAACTCCTCTCTGATTGTTTCCATCCTGACCATTCCCCAAAACTGGTCTTGTCCAAATGACCAGCATTTCCACGTCCATAAATAAAATGGTCACTGATCCTCTGCACAATATCTGATGTGGCTGATCAGCCCCTCCTTTTTTTTATTATTATGGAACACTTCCATATTTAAATTTGCGTGTCATCCTTGCGCAGGGGCCTGCTATTCTTCTCTGTATCGTTCCAATTTTAGTAGATGGGCTGCTGAAGCGAGCACACCCCTTCTCGAAACACCTTCTCTCTTGGCCTTCTAGATGTTACTCTTTTTCTCCCCATTTCAATGACCCCTCTTCAGTTTCCATCGTTGACTCCTCTTCAGTACTCTGGTCCTGGACCCTCTTCTCTGTCCTCTTTGTCACCCAAGTGAGAGCCCCCTGGCCAGTGACTGCCATGTTCACCTGTAGCTTTGATCTTTCCTGGAACTCAGACCCCGACCTCCCTAACAGCTGCTTGACGCCTCCACGTGGAAAACTCATGGATATCTTGAGTGAACTTAACTGAGAACAGCTCCAAAGGTTCTCCCACCCACATCCCCTCCCACACCATTGAGGGCAAAGAGCAGCATCTTTTTTAAAAAATATATATATTTTATTGATTTTTTACAGAGAGGAAGGGAGCGGGATAGAGAGTTAGAAACATCGATGAGAGAGAAACATCCATCAGCCGCCTCCTGCACGCCTCCCACTGGGGATGTGCCAGCAACCAAGGTACATGCCCTTGACCGGAATCGAACCCGGGACCCCTTAGTCCGCAGGCTGACGCTCCAGCCACTGAGCCAAACCAGTTAGGACAAGAGCAGCATCTACCGTTTGGTCAGGCCTACAACATGCAGGCCATCCTTAGTTTTCCTTCAGTGTCCTCACTCTGACGTTCTCTTCATCATCGTCTTGTTCATACTCCTCCGGAGGAGATCTCAGCGTGTGCTCTGCTCCACTGCCTTCCTGCTGTGCTCTCCAGGCTCCTGTGGCAGCCCCGCTACTTCCTAACAGCCACGCTTTCCCTGCCATAGCCCGTCATCCTCATGGAAGCTAGATCATTCTCTTCCACTTCTTAGAATTCTCCCATCGCATCCCATTGAACTTGGAATAAATGGAAACTCCTGCTGCCTGTGAGGTCCTGCATGCTCCAGCCCCTGCCCTCCCTGCTCTGCCATCTCACCTGGAGCCACGCTCATGCCTCACACCGCTCTGTCTTCTTTCTCTGATGGACCAGCCATTCTTTGTCCTTGCTGTCTCGTTCACTCTTTGCATGGCTGGCCTCCTTTCATTCCTATGGCCCTTCCCTAAGAGGCCATCCTTGCCCTCTCCAGAGGGGTGTGGATTGGAAGAGAAAGAACAGCCTCCTTAGGCAAGGCCATGAGAGAAGGAAGAACAGGTGCAGCTTGGGGCAGGGGGTGGGCACCTGCCCACTGTGGCGCTCATTCAGGAGTCCCTTTGGGAAGTGTGGAAGGAGAGAAAGCCAGCAGCACAGGGAGGGGATGATGGTTGGGAGGGGAGCTGCCAGGCTGCAGGGCTGAAGAGAAGCAGGCCCCAGGCTCAGCTGGCAGGTCTGCTGCCAACAGACCTCAGCTCTGCTCTCTAGTGACTTCTCTACCCCCTTGACCTGCCCAACCCTGACACACAAGAGCATTTTCTGCCTTTTCCTTTGCTTGTCACAGCTCACCTTGTAATTTATCAAGGTTGTCAGGGTGAGTTTGTGCCTTGCTCGCCTTGGGAGCCTGTCCCAAGGGAAAGTGCATCTTGGGAGACTGGGACGAAGGGCCCAGCGCTACCTGGCTCCCCCGAGAAGCCAGCTCTTTTTGAGCATTTATGGGAACGCCAAGATTTGATGATCTTGTGGAGGCCTTCCAGCTTCCCCAGCTCCCTGGACCTCTGCTCTCAGATCAGCCAGAGGTGGCCTAGGGAGGGGTGCAGCCAGACTGCTGCAGGGGTAGAGGGTGGGCAGCTTCTCTCCCACTCCAGGCATGTGCCCTGCCTCCAGGATGGAGCCTGGACTAGGCGCAGCTTTCCCTAACCCTGTCCTATTTTCCTCCCTGATTTACCAGAGCAGCCTGGGAGTGTCCTGGGTCCCGAGTGTGCCTCCTGCAAAAGAGTATTTTCTTCCTACTTCAAAAAGGAGCCCGTGTACCAGCTTCCCTGTGGCCACCTCCTGTGCCGGCCCTGCCTGGGTGAGAAGCAGCGCTCCCTGCCCATGATATGCACAGCCTGCCAGCAGCCTTTCACCAGCCAGGACGTGCTGCGGGTCCACTTCTGAGTGACTGGCCTCAACCCGAGAAGACCGATTGTTGGGAGGAGCAGAAGTGGGGGTCATAGCTCCCTGAGATCTGGCCAAGTCCCAGGCACAGAGGGGCCTCTTCGTTCCCAAGGGCTTTCCCTTTATTGCCTCCCACAGTGTAGCACAGGCCTGGAGTGAGGGGTGGGGGAGGGGCCACTCCACTCCAGCTCAAGTGGCAATAGGATAACAAAGCCATACTTTGGGCTGGGAGGGCTGGGGGAGATGTTGCTGCCCTCGTGTACCTCCCTGCCACCCCCCTTTCTGCCAGAGCCCAGGGCCTGCTTCAGCCAGCCCCACCCTGCTGAGGGCCCCCAAGTTATTTGCATACACGCACGCGCACACACACACACACACGTGTGCATGTGGGGCGGGGGGCCTCCCCCCCATCCTGCAGGGTGGATGTGCATGGAGCACAGTCGTATGTGGCTCGGGGTCTCAGAGAGCCTCTGCCTTCAGTGTCACCCAAAAGTGGAGTGAATGACTCAGCCTCCAACTGGCAGACTGCGTGGAGCCTTAATAAAGTGATTGCTGACATCTGCTGATGGATTGCCTGTCTGTCGTCATACTCCTGTCCCCTCCCGCACCCATACAGAGCGGAGTTGTCACAGGGCAGCCGTCAGCAGTCACTGCCCCCCAGGCAGGCTGTAATTCGGTCAGATGCGTGCTGTGGAGGGTTGGCAGGTGGGTGTGTGTGGGTGGGGAGGGAGGGGGAGCCCCTCCTGGGGCTGGCTGCTGCCCTCTGAGGGGAAAGGTGCCTTTCCTGCCCGGACCCATTTCAGGAAAACGACTTGTTTGTAGCTGCAGTTTGTTTTTCTATTCAGAATTTAGTTTTGTGGAGTCGCAGAGGGAAAATACGTGTTCTTACAATTGTTTACTGTATGGAGTCGCTAGGAAGGTCAGTGAGAAACTACCCCGCGCTTTTCCCTCTTCTGAGCGTGCCTGGGAAGGAGCAGCGCCGAGCGGCCCCATGTGTCACATATGTCATCCTGAGATTCCCTCGCAGGCTCCTGTGGACAGGCCGGGCCTCCACACCCAGGGCTCTGAGCTGCCTCCCCTCCCGCAGCCTGCACCTGAGGGCTGGAGGCTGGCATTCTCTCTGGTTTTAAGCTTTGCACACGGGCAGAACTCCAGTCCTTACACTGAACTTTATAAAAAAATTCAGCTTCCTGGACTGCAGTCCAGACCCAAGATTTAGAGATCTGGGGTTGGGGTTCAGGAATCTGCTTGTTAAAGAGTTCCTGGGGGATTTGGTGTCTCAAAGGTGGCTGCATCCTTCCCTCTGCCTCCTGCTGGTGCTTCCCTTGAGACTTCGGGTCTGCACTGGTGGCCGATGAGGCTCCATGTGCCCTTGGCTTTCAGTGTCTAGGCCAGGGGTGGGCAAACTTTTTGACTCGAGGGCCACAATGGGTTCTTAAACTGGACCGGAGGGCCGGAACAAAAGCATGGATGGAGTGTTTGTGTGAACTAATATAAATTCAAAGTAAACATCATTACATAAAAGGGTATGGTCTTTTTTTTTTTTTTTTTAGTTTTATTCATTTCAAACGGGCCGGATCCAGCCCACGGGCCGTAGTTTGCCCACGGCTGGTCTAGGCCATTCCAGAGTCTTGCCTTACCCTCCTTCGTGCTTGTGTTCTAGGAAAAGCCCCAGCATTTGTAGCAAAACCACTGGGGGGTGGGGGTGGTGGGGGTGGGGGTGGATTTTCAGCCTGTCTCGGTCTCGGGGGAACAGCCCGGCTCCCACCAGCAGGTGGACAGCCTCAGGGAGCCCTGCTCTCTGGGGGTGCCCTGTTTGCCCCACCAGGAGCCAGGGGAAGCCACCAGCCTAAAGCATGCTCAGATGAGGGCAGAGCTGCCTCCCCTCCTGCAGGGCCTGGTGGGAAATTGGGCGTGGGAGCCACTGGGCTGGACAGTTCCTGTTCTCTGACCAGGTGGAGCCGCACCTACATCCTTGGAGATGCACTCATTCTCACCTCATTTTTTTAAAAAATATATTTTATTGATTTTTTTACAGAGAGGAAGGGAGAGGGATAGAGAGTTAGAAACATCGATGAGAGAGAAACATTGATCAGCTGCCTCCTGCACACCCCCCACGGGGGATGTGCCTGCAACCAAGGTACATGCCCTTGACCAGAATCGAACCCGGGACCCTTCAGTCCGCAGGCCGACGCTCTATCCACTGAGCCAAACCTGTCCGGGCCTCACCTCATTTTAAAGAGCCCCCAAAGGAAGTGGTGATTGCACCACCCTTGCCAGAAACACACTGAGCACTGCTGGGCTCCATTTCTCTCCCCTAGAAAATGGGAATAACCTTTCTCTTGCCAGCTCGGTTCAGTGACAGTTTATTTCTCCCGAGAGCCCGGAGCCAGGCCCAAAGCGGCAAACACAAGGACTCCACGGGCTCTGAGAGACGCAGGGCTGCACAGCCTTGACATGACTCCCTCGCCCCACCGCAGGTTCTGTGGGACACTTGTCTCCACTCTTCTGTATCATTTTCTCAACACAAGCCTGTTGGGGGCACGCAGCCCTGGGCCCTCGGAGAGCAGGAGGCTGGGCATGGCCCCCGAGGCGTTGAGGGGTAGGGCACTGGTGCTCATCCCCACGGAGCAGAGTGAGGCCTTGCCTGCATCCTGACCGTCCTTCCTGTGGGCCAGAGGCCCCAGCCCTTGAGCACTGTCGGTCCTCACTCACGGGGGCTGGGCCACGCATGTTCTCTGCTGTTGCTCTCCAGCTGGAGCAGATGGGAAGGAGGGCTGCTCAGAAGTAGTCCTAGAGGTAGAAGACGTAGAAGAACCAAACTGCTAAGAAGAAGATGAGGAGCTGCTCAGTGCTCACAGGGTATTCCACCTCCTGGCAGCCAGGCCGCCGGGCCCTGCTCCTGGGTCCTGGGGCAGAGCGGGTGCCCCCATCCCCATGCCTGGCCTGCCTCCTCCGGTGGGTCTCCAGCTTGAGGCTGCTCAGCTGCTGGATGCTCTCTATTCCCGAACCGGTCCTCTGCCACCTGGGTGGCTGTAAGTAGGTCTGCAGACAAAGAGACCTGCCCCTGGAGGAAACCGCCTGCCAGGCCACTGCTCACCCCCTGCCTGTGGTATTGTGATGCTGGGTTGGCTGCCATTGTGATGGCCGCTGGGTGGGTTGGGGCTGCCTCAGGCTGACCCCCTCCTGCACAGCTGGCCCCTCTGCCTACTCAGCTTCCGGCCCAGCCTCTCAGCTTGCTGTAGCCTGCCTGGCCTCACACAGGCAGATTGGTCCTTCCAGATCTAGGAAGGGGAATGGCTAGGTTGAGAATTAGCCAAAGATGCACTATCCCATGTAGTAACAACTAGCCTCATGTGGCTATTTAAATTAGTTTAAATTAAATTAAAAACTCAGTTCCTGAGTCACAGCAGCCACATTTCAAGTACTTAATAGCCACACGTGCTAGTGGCTATTCTATTAGACAGCAAGATATAAAACATTTCCACCATCAAAAATAGTCCTGCCCTAACCGGTTTGGCTCAGTGGATAGAGTGTCGGCCTGCGGACTCAAGGGTCCCGGGTTCGATTCCGGTCAAGGGCATGTACCTTGGTTGCGGGCACATCCCCAGTAGGGGGTGTGTAGGAGGCAGCTGATCGATGTTTCTCTCTCATCGGTGTTTCTAACTCTCTATCCCTCTCCTCTCCTCTCTGTAAAAAATCAATAAAATCTATTTTAAAAAAATAGTCCTGTTGGACAGAGCTGGGCCAAGTAGGAACATGGTGAGACTGGCCCTTGGTTTTCCTCAGCTCTATGAACCTGCCTCCTGACAGAGGCCGTAACCCAATCCACCTTGCTGTAATGCATTGCCTCTCGTACAAAGAGGGGCCATGGTCCAGAGGGGTGATAAGATCTCCAGAGTGGCACAGGGATGAGGTGAAGGAGGAAGAGACGGTAAGTTTTCATCAAGGTTTATACCAATAGCAAGATGATGCTACCCATCACCATACTAACAAGTGATAACTTCACACAAGAAAAAGATAACCTCACAAACATTTTGGATCTTTTCCCTTCCAATATCTATAATAATAAAAACACAATATGCTAATTAGACCAGATATCCTTCTGGACGTCCTTTCAGATGATCTTCCGGATGAAGCCAGGGCTGTAGCAGCAGGATCAAGGAAGCCTCCGCGGCTGCGATGGAAGGATCCAGGCAGCCACTGCAGCTGCGAAGGCCCACGCTTGCATGAATTTCGTGCATCGGGCCTCTAGTCTATACTAATAAAAGGGTAATATGCTAATTAGACTGGACATCTTCCGGACGTCCTTTGGGACAAAGCCACGGTGGTGGGGGCTGAGGCAGAGGCGGTTAGGGGCAATCAGACCAGCACGGGAGGGCAGTTAGGGGTGATCAGGCCGGCAGCGGGGAGCAGTTAGGGAGCGATCAGGCTGGCAGGCAGGCAGGCGAGTGGTTAGGAGCCAGCAGTCCCGGATTGTGAGAGGGACATCCCCCAAGGGGTCCCGGATTGGAGAGGGTGCAGGCCAGGCTGAGAGACCCCCCTCCCCCCTATGCATGAATTTTGTGCACCAGGCCTCTAGTTTTATTATAAGAGGGAAATTGTCTTTGTGTAACTGTGTGGTTTTGTTGCCTGCTAGTTCCCTTAACATTTCATGGGCATTTCATTAGACACTATCCTATATAATAAAAGACTAATATGCAAATCGACCAAACAGCGGAACAACTGGTCACTGTGATATGCACTGACCACCAGGGGGCAGATGTGCAATGCAGGAGCTGCCCTCTGGTGGTCAGTGTGCTCCCACAGGGGCAGTGCTTCTCAGCCAGAAGCTGGGCTCACAGCTGGTGAGTGCAGTGGCGGTGGTGGGAGCCTCTCCCGCCTCCGTGGCAGTGCTAAGGATGTCCAACTGACAGCTTAGGCCTGCTCCTCATGAGAAGCGGGCCTAAGCCATCAGTCGGACATCCCCCGAGGGCTCCCAGACTGCGAGACGATACAGGCCAGGCTGAGGTACACCCCCCCCCCCCGAGTGCACAAATTTCGTGCACTGGGCCTCTAGTTCTTATTATAAAGATCATCTTGAAGAACAAGCCAAAATAATGAGGAACAGTTTGAGCCTAACCCACAAATACATAGGCCAACAAAATGTCTATAAATCCAGAACTAGGTCCAGCTGCACATGGAAATGCAGTGTGCTCTGCCTGAGGCATTGGCAATGAGCTGGGGAAAGGTGTCCTTTCATAAGCGGTGCTGCAGTCACTGACACCATCTGAGAACCATAAGGATATGGAAAATGAGGGAATTCCTGAGAGAGAGGAAAAGATCCCTGATTCAAAATCTAGATACATTAAGGTCAAAGACTGATCAATTTGACTACGTATAAATTTTTAAAAAAATCTTCTATGTTAATAGAAAAACATAACACCATTACAAAGTAAAAATAAGTTACAAGATTGGGGGGGGGGGGAAATATATACATATATATTTTTTAATCCTCACCTGAGGATATTTTTTATTGATTTTTAGAGAGATTGGAAGAGAGAGGGAAAGACAGAAATATCAATGTGAGAGAAACACATCGTTTGGTTGCCTCCTGCATGCGAACACGGCCTGGGCTGAGGAGGAGCCTGCAACTGAGGTATGTGCTTTTACCAGAATCGAACCCAGGACCCTTCAGTCTTCAGGCCAATGCTCTATCCACTGAACCAAACCAGCCAGGGCTGGGGAAACATATTTGTAACTTGTTTTGCAGTGGTTAATATCCCTAACATACAGCTTCTAAAAATAAGAAAGATGCACAAAGAAGTACACATGGTCTTTTAGAAATGTCAGAAGAAGCCCACCCTTGCTCATATCTACACTAATAAAAGAGAAAGATGCAAATTGACCATACCTTTGAGACGCCCACCAGCCAATCAGGAGTGAGTATGTAAATTAACCCAACAAAGATGGCAGGTTAATTTGCATACACAGGCGCCAAGCGGCTGGGGGTGGGGTGGGACGCTTGTGTCGTCACTATGGCGACAACGCAGGCATTCCACACCACCCCAGCCACTCAGGGCCTCTGGGTAGTGTGGGAAGACGGAAAGGCCGCTCCAGGCTGGAGCAAAGGCGGAAAGGCGGCTCTGGCCAGAGTGAAGGCAGTGCCGGCAGCCATTCTTGCACGAATCTTTGTTCATCGGCCTCTAGTGATGAAATAATAACCCTGAAATACCATTTCTTGTTCAGCAAGTTGGCACAAATCTCAAAGTTTGGCCACACTCGCTGGTGAGGCTGACTGTCCTATGCTGCTGGGAATGCAAGGGGTGCAACCGCTGTGGAGGGGAATGTGGCAATATCCAGGGAGGTTGCACACGCATGTACCCTCTAACCCAGCCTCCCCACTTCTAGGATTCTAGCCTGAAGATTCGCTGACAAAAATCTGAAGAGAACACTTTCTGCCCTACCAGCAAGCAGCCTAAACAGCAGGGTAGTCCCTTGGGAGCTGGGGAGCCATCACCCCCGTGGAGGGACTCACTGCACCCAGAGGATGGGCCCAGGGACAAGTGGTTCACACACATGAATCTGCACACACCATCAAGGATATTGGGGAGACTTAGAAGGCTAACCATGTGGGTTAACAAACTTTGCTTTCAAAAGTTTAAAAAGTTCCCTAACCGGTTTGGCTCAGTGGATAGAGCGTCAGCCTGTGGACTGAAAGGTCCCAGGTTCGATTCCGGCCAAGGGCATGTACCTTGGTTACAGGCACGTCCCCAGTAGGAGGTGTGCAAGAGGCAGCTGATCGATGTTTTTCTCTCATTGATGTTTCTAACTCTCTATCCCTCTACCTTCCTCTCTGTAAAAAAAAAAAAAAAAAAAGTTTAAAAAGTTTTTATGTATTGAGCACGCTGTCCTGAGCACTGTGCTCTGTGCCGTATGTATTATCTCATTTAATCCTCACAGCTCTTGGAGGAAGGAGGAAGCTGAGGCTCAGTTCCACAAAGAGCTGGTCTGACTGACTCCAAGGCCACCAACTCCCAACTCCGGAGATGCTCTGTAGGTGGCACAGGCTGGCAAGGAGCTGACTCAGGTCCCCCCCAACAGGGGTGGCCTGGATGTTGTCACCGCGGGGCCTGTAAGGATCCCTCCATGGAGCTGGGACCTGTGCAGGATACAGGGGCACCGACGGCACTGAGCTGGGGGGAGCCCACCCAACCCCACCGTCTACAGGAACCTATCCACTAGGGTCCAAGCTCATCATACAACCCAGAACCGGAGGCACGAAAAATCTAATTATGGAATAACTCGTGACTAAGCTTTTGAAAACTCAATAATATTACATCTCGAGGCACAAAAATAAAAGATGTTCCTTTAATAAACGCTCAGCAGAGTTAACTTCATGTAAATGGATAAATCTCTTGGTTGAAAAGCCAATGGAAAAGTACCCGTCATGCAGTTACTGAAAGAAATGGGTGTGGGGAGCGAGCGGCTCTATCCACAGTGGCCTCGGGCAGGCTTTGGCCACGGGCGGTGGGGGCTAGGATCCTACCAGCTGTGGCTGCCGGACTGCAGACAGTGACCCCGCTGTGTGATAAGGGGGCCGAGGGAGACTCAGTTTGAAAGAGAAACTGGGTGTTGGGAAACAGTAACCAAATGAGCCCTGTGTGGTCCTGGTGGGAAGGGAAGATATGAGGGATGGACAGACTGGGGGGGAGTCCCAGGACGGTGTCAGGAAGCAGAGGCAAGAGTAGGGAAGAATGGGGGCTGCTGACACTCCCTACACCGGTGGGGAGAGCTGGGTTTGAACAGAGGGAGCAGAGAATAAGGGTGGGGGAGACAGAGACACAGGCTGGTCTTCCCCCTCCCACAATTCCTGATACCCTCCCCTTGGGCCCAGGGCTCAGACAGCAACTGTGACTCAGCTGATGAAATGCAACCCCATGGCTCATTAATTAGGAAGCCTGTAATTAGCCTGTCTCAGAAACCAGGATCCTCCAGAGAGAGCCCCTCTCACCTGCCTTCCTCCCGCTCCCACCCCACGGATGAGATCAGGCTCCGGGGAGCTGGCCCCTGGGAACGAGGAGGGGCCCGGAGCACGGAGGCCAGGGGAAATGAGATGCGGGGGCACGCGCTGAGGCATGAGATGGGCTTGGCAAATTGACCTTCTATGATGAGATGACGGAAATGATGGTAAGCGCCTCAAACCTTAAAATTTTCTTCATTGCGAACCCAGGGGCAGGCGGGGGGGGGCAGCCTGCGCACCTGCCCGAGCCGTGCGATCAGATTCGGAGCCAAAGGAACACAGGTTCGGGAACCAACCTGCCATTTCACACTGATGTTACTCAGCAAGACTTCAAGACTTCTTTAAATTCCCCTCTCACCCGCCCATCTGCCTCCCGCATTCCTGTCCTGCAGCCCTCCCATACCTTGCAAAGCTCCTTGGAAAAATCTACCCCCAAACTTCGTCCCCATCCTTTTCTCCTGTGACGGCTTTCCATGATTGGTTGCTAATTATTTGACACTCATTCCATCCAAAGGGGAGCTCTGTTCCTTCTCTTGACTCTGGACAGGCGTGGGGTGGCTTAGACCCACAGCGTGTGGCTGCAGTGACCCTACTCGACTCCGAGGCTGTCATGAAAGACCACGTGACTTCTGACTCATTTCCTGGAACTCGCCAGTGTCCGACATACCCCAAGGCCACCAAGCTGTGAAAAGCCACACGCAGAGGCCACAGGGGGCAGGAGCTCAGTCCCGCTGGGCCCAGCCGGTGGGGCCTCAGCCCAGGTGCCCGGGCCTGTGAGTGAAGAGTCTCCAGCTGATTCCAGCCCCTGGCCATTCGCTCCTTCCCACGGAGGCCCCGGACCAGGTGGAGCAGAGAAAAGCGGTCCTTGCTGTGCCCTGTTTGGACTCCTGACCTTCAGAATCCACGAGCTTAATAAAACGGTGGTTATTTTGTGCACTGCGCCTTGGAGGTGTTTGTTACACAGCAAGTAGAAACTAGAACAACCACAAAATCCTCAAGGACTCCTGCAGAGGCGTCTAGAAGGAGGACCGGGAGGGCGAAGCCAGAATCCTCGTAGCAGAGCGGGGAGGGGACAGCCTGAAAATGTGCCTATGCTAATTTTGTAGGCAAATGTAGGCAGTCACCACAGCTAGAGAAGCAGAGGCTCATCGGGGCTGGCCAGCACGCTAACTCACTTCCTGAAGACCCGGTGAGGCCCACGGCAGGGCCCTGGGGCACACTCATGACAGGAACACTGTCTACGAGGGCAGAGGGACAGGGAAGCGTGACTGAAGCATTTCTAGGTCAACCCCGTCAACCTGTAGGAAGGAGGTTAGAAGTGGGGGCAGGACAAACGGGACTCTGGTGCTGATTTCAGAAAAATATCTTGGGGATTTGGGGGGCTTAGCTCCACAGTACCCACTGTCCCTTTATAATATCATCCTGATTGTCTTTTAAGGCATTACCATTTCTCCCCGGGTACAGTCGGAGGAAGCTCTATTCGGGCGCTTAAGGGATAGAAGCTAAGCCAAATAGACAGCCTTCCTGGGAATGGGAACCTGGGCACAGGGGCAAGGCCGGCGGCACTTGAAGCATCCCTAGAATGGACACCCTGGACTCTGCACCCATCATGCCCCAGATGCCGTGGGAATTGGTTGCTAATGGCTTGTTCCTGGCCTGTCTCCAAAGACTTGCCCTGAGCCTATGGGAGCCACCTCACCAAGAGAATGCCTGGGAGATTCCTTCTCCCCAATCTCCTTGACCAATGACCGAGTAGTATGCAAATTATATACATGTATAACGGCCCTGGCCGATGTTGCTCAGTGGGTTGAGCATTTTTCCGTGCACCGAAAGGTTGCCGGTTCGATTCCCGGTCAGGACATATACCTACGTTTTGGGTTTGATCCCTGGTGGGGTGTGTGCAGGAGGCAATCCATTGATGTTTCTCACCTCTCTCTCTCTCTCTCTCTCTCTCTCTCTCTCTCTCCCCCTCCTTAACCCTCTTGCCTCATGATAGGACAACTCTGTGGTGCCACTCACACCCAGGAGCTCTGGGGGATCAGGCTGAAGCTAGACTCCATCTTTACCTGGCTTCTTCCTCGTCCATCCTGCTTCCCTCACTCCTGAGCCTCCCTCATGAACCACAGAGCTCCAATCTCAGGCACTGCTCCTGGGGGATCTGACTCACCATGTCATGAAACTTTATGGGTTCCTGTTTCGTGGCCCTCAAGAACTATAGCTTCCAAGCCTGGTTCTCGACTCTTCCCTTAAACTGTGAGCTCTCAATAGCCCTCTAGTAAATTCCTTCTGCTCAAATGACCCCAAACAGCACAGAACCAGCAGCTGAGGCCAGGAGACTGAAACTGATGTTCATCTGCTGGTTTGGACCCGTGTCCTATGGCAGGTGGGGATGAAGCAGCTGAGTCGTTACAGCCATGTGCCTCCCGAGGGCAGGGTGCTGGCAGCCTCAAGGGCCTTAATGCCTAAGACCCAGACAAGAAAGGCCCTGCCCTTGTCTTAGAGGCCTGCTCTGGCCCTCCTTGGGGTGAAGCCAGGGGATATGCCCACCCAGAATGTGTACCTTGTGGGCTGCGGCATGGAACGCCCCGCCTAACTTTCTCATGACTCCTTTCTTTCTTTCTTTCTTTCTTTCTTTCTTTCTTTCTTTCTTTCTTTCTTTCTTTCTTTCTTTCTTTCTTTTTAATATAGGGCACTCAATTACATTTTCATTTCAGTTCATTGATTTAAAAAAATGTTTTTATTGATTTCAGAGAGAGGCAGGGAGAGGGAAAGAGAGATAGAAACATCAATACTAAGAGAGGATCATTGATCAACTGCCTCCTGCACGCCTCACACTGGGGATGGAGCGCACAACCCCAGCATGTGCCCTGATGGGGAATCGAACCATGACCTCCTGGCTCATGGGTCAACACTCAACCACTGAGCCATACCGACCGGCTCCCACAACTGTTTCTATGGCTGGAGGAGTCCTCTTCCCTGGGCATGTGCCCCAGGTGGACCCACCTCAGGTATGCAAATGCGCCTTTGTGGTGAGAAGGGGAGGCAGTGTGTGCGGTGCCAGGCAGAGACTGCAGCCTGCAGCCTGGAATGTCCACATCCCTTGGGATGTGGGACAAAACAAAGCTGCAGGGAGAGGCCAGCTCCCCCAGCAGAACTCGGAAGAGCACAAGGATTCCAAACTCGTGTCTGGGTTCAGGTCCCCATGAACACGTATTTGTCAAGGTAGGAGGAGGGAAATGTTTTATTTAACAATTTGTTAGCTTGACTTACAACTTCTAAACACCTGGTCAGGCCCTAGCCAGTTTGGCTCAGTAGATAGAGCGTTGGCCTGCGGACCAAAGGGTCCTGGGTTTGATTCCGGTCAAGGGTAAGCCTCGGTTGCAGGCTCCTCCCCAGACCGGGCCCTGGTTGGGGTGTGTGCAGGAGGCAACCAATCGATGTGTTGCTCTTACATTGATGTTTTTCTCTGTCTTTCCCTCTCTCTTCCACTCCCCCCCCCCCAAAAAAAGGAAAAATATCCTCAGGTGAGAAATAACAAAAAATAAAATAAACATTTGGTCATATTTTATACCAGGTGCCACAAAAGGTGAGGCCAATACTTCAAAAAAATGTTTCTTAAGAAAAGTTCACGCACATACAAAAATACACATTAGTCCTG
>NW_005871226.1:544848-547568 GCF_000147115.1 Myotis lucifugus | reverse complement strand
GGCTGCGCGGCATTGGGATGCTTGTCTGGAGCCAGCTCTGCTCTGCTACCTTGACTCTTCAGGAAATGTGCTTAGCCCCTTTGTGCCTCAGTTTCCACATGAATAAAATGTAAACACACCTCATGACATTGGTGCGACTGGCAGCGTATGAACTGGGAACACATTGTCAGCGTTGCTGTGAACGGTAGCTAATCCACATCCTCTCTGTTTATACATCTTCCCTGTTTGGTGCAGAAGATGGATAGGTCTTGGAAAATGAGAAGATTTTTTAAAAAATTTATATTTATTAAAATTTTTTTTGAGAGGGAGAAAGGTGGGAGGGGGAGAGAAAAATGGGGAAAGACACATCAATTTGTGGGTTCATTGGTTGATTTTTGTATGTGCCCTGACTGAGGATTGAACCCACAACCTTGGCAAATTGCAACCTTGGGGTATGGGAACGATGCTCCAACAAACAGACCTACCCAGGCAGGGCCCAGAGGATTTTTCTAAATTGAATCCAGGGGCATCTACTGGCTACCAGTTCCAAATACAGCCTTCTCACTGGAGAAAATCAGCACGGTCCCGGGCTTCGTATGCAGCTACTGATCTCACCTCTTCCTGGGGGGCGGGGGGGGGGGGATGTTTTTCTTTTCTTCATCAGGAGATACAGAATATCTAGCGTCAAAGAGACGGGGAGTGGGGTTTTAATAATAATGAGTAGTGAGGGGTCTTAAAAACAAGGTGAAGGCCCGGTCGGTGTGGCTCAGAGGTTGAGCATCGATTCCCAGTCAGGGCACATGCCCAGGTTGCAGGCTCATTCCCCAGTGTGGGGCGCGCAGGAGGCAGCCAAGTGATGGTTCTCTCTCATCACTGTTTCTATCTCTCCCTCTCCCTCTCTGAAATCAATAAAAACATAAAATGGGAAAAAATCAATTAAGACTTCTTTAAAAAGCAAGAGGCAGGGAGTGCTTCCCCATGCCCCAAACCTCCTCCCCACAAACCTCCCCCCCCCCACCCCCCGCTGAGGGGCAGTGCTTTCTGGTTTGACCGGGTAGCATGAGCTTGGGCTGTGCAGCTTCTTCAAACCGCAGGGCTGTGATTCTTACACTTCAGACCCTGCGGCCCACGTTAACATAGGGGGACAGCGTTTCTGAGGCGTCCTCAGATCTCTTCACACTTAGCTTGTTGATTTCCTAAACAACCTGAGAGCATTGGTGTTCTTTACAGAATCACACAATGTTACTGTCCTTGGTGCCATCAGACAAACCAGAGGCAGCCTGACCAGCCACAAGTGAGTGCGTGCGCGCTGGATTAAATAAAGGAAAGCATCTGATATACACTAAGCAGAGTAATGAGATATTTTTATTTATTAAAAACAGACACATTAGAAAGCAATATCAGAAAAATACAGGAAAATCACAAATTATTTGAAAATTAAATGACACTTCAAAATAACCTATGGGCCCACCACCGGCATGGCTCCGTGGCTGAGCCTTGATCTATGAAACAAGAGGTCAGAGTTTGATTCCTGGTCAGGGCACATGCCCAGATTGTGGGATTGGTCCAGGGGTGGTTAAACTTTTTGACTCGAGGGCCACAATGGGTTCTTAAACTGGACCGGAGGGCCGGAACAAAAGCATGGATGGAGTGTTTGTGTGAACTAATATAAATTCAAAGTAAACATCATTACATAAAAGGGTATGGTCTTTTTTTTTTTTTTAGTTTTATTCATTTCAAACGGGCCGGATCCGGCCCGCAGGCCGTAGTTTGCCCACGGCTGGATTAGTCCCTAGTGAGGGCATGCAAGAGGCAGCCAATCAATGATTCTCTCTCATCATTTCTATCTGTCTCTCCCTCTCACTTCCTCTCTGAAATCAATAAAAAAATAAAAATAAAAGATAACCCAGGGATAAAAGAAAACAAAACAATTAAATCATTTAAACTGAATGAAAATAAACATTTCAAAAATTATGGGATATAGCTACAGCAATACATTAGGAATTTTATAGCTCCCAAACCTATATTAGGATGATTTTTAAAAAATGTATCTTTTTGTTGATTTTAAAGATAGAGGAAGGGAGAGGGAGATAGAAACATCGACACATCAATCCATTGCCTCCTGCATGCCCCTGCAGAGCCCTGGCATGTGCCCTGACCGGGAACCAAGCCTGCGCCCTCTTGGTGCATGGGTTGTCAATCAGTCACTAAGCCACAACAGCTGGGCTATAATCGGATGATTTTAAATCAATAGTTCAACCATCGGCTTAAATTAGAAAAAAAAAATAGCAAAGTGAACGATGGTATGAAAAAGGTGTGACCAAGAGTGGAAATTAATGAAATAGTAAACTGAAAAATATTAAAGAAAGTTTACAAAACTAAAGATGATACTTTGGAAATAATAAAGATCATTTTATTTTATTTTAATATATTTTTATTGATTTCAGAGAGGAAGGGAGAGGGAGAGAGAGAGAGATAAACATCAATGATGAGAATCATTGATCGGCTGCCTCTTGCACGCCCCCTACCAGGGATCGAGCCTGCAACCTGGGCATGTGCCCTGATGGGAATTGAACCGTGAGCCATGCCGGCTGGGCAATAAAGATAATTTTACAAAACCACAACACCGAGTGGCAAGCACTGTATCAGGGTGGACCTCAAGTGATCGTAGATGCTATTAAACCCATTAGCATAGACCCAAGTTTGAAAATAGTTGAGGTGGAGGTAAGGAATGCGTACTC
>NW_005871226.1:541127-542782 GCF_000147115.1 Myotis lucifugus | reverse complement strand
AGCGTGCTGGTGGGGTAGGAATTGGGGCAGGCTGACTGCCAGGTTCCCTGGGACTCTCCCCATCCCTCTGAACCTCACTGGGTTCCCAACCCCCATGTTCCTGCTGGGAGGGAGAGATGGGGACACGCCAAGAAGCTGACCCTGCTCTGGGTGTGTGCATGGGACGGGAGCAACCCCAAACTCCCCAGGAGCTGCCCACCCACCTGTGGGAACAGCCCCCTGATTGCTGGGCCCTTATCTCCACGACGGGGCTGCCTGCTCCACAGGCTGCAGGCAGCGATTTCCTTTCTTGGTGCAGCCGGCACCACCTCCCTTCACACCACCTGGAGTGCGAGCTGGTCTTGTCACTTGTCCTCTCACAGGGTCAGCCCTCTGAAGGGGTCCTCAGGCCTGCAGCCCTCTCCCCGCCACTCCGGGGCCCGCCAGAGCCGATTTCTTACACACCAGCCCTGTGAGTCCCCCTCACCCCCTCCTCAGGAGACTGAGGGGGGACAGGCCCATGTCCCCCTAGGAAGCTTAGAGACAGCCCCCAAGTGACCCCATCTGTCCCTCTTTCGAGCCCTGAGAGCTGCGATCACAGTCGCAGCAGCTCCTGCCACACCGCGGCCACACCACTCCAGCGACAGTCTGAGGCCGGCACTCCTCCCCCGTCAGCCCCTCACAGGCCGGCCCACGTGCGTCCCCAGGCGCCTGAATCACTGCTGACGGCTTGGGACCCGGTGGCCGTGGGCTCCTGGGGAGCCACTGGGGAGGGGGTGGTGGCCACGTCACCTCGGAGGAAACACCTGCGGCCATAAATAGGCAGCAGTGAAGGCAGCACAGCACAGCCTGCCGACAGCACCACACGCTGTGCCCACCTGCGCCAGGATGCCCGAGGCCATGCTGCCCGCCTGCTTCCTCGGCCTGCTGGCCGTCACCTCTGCCTGCTACTTCCAGAACTGCCCGAGGGGGCGGCAAGAGGGCCATGTCCGACCTGGAGCTGAGACAGGTATGACCAAGGTCCGCCTCGGGGCTGCGGGAAGGGGCAGAGCCCAGGGGCTGGCACCAGGGTGCAGGGCTGCGGGAAGGGGCAGAGCCCAGGGGCTGGCACCAGGGTGCAGGGCTGGGGAGAGTGGGGTTCGGCGGAGTGCCCAGCAGAAGCAGCGAGGCCGGCAGGGATGGGCACAGGGGACCGGACCGCGGGCAGGCGAGGACGGGCCGCGAGGCTTCCTGGACACTGTCCCCATCCAGACACGATGGAGGAGAGAGAGGGTTCCGCAGTAACTGGGCTGGGGCTGGGTCAGGGAGAACTGGGCAGGAAGGCCTCCTGTGTGCCCCTGGGGCCTCTCGGCCGGCAGTGGCGGGGCAGCAGGGCTCTGCCCTACTCAGCATTTGAGGCCTCCCCTTCCAGCCCCAGCCTCTCCCGGCCACGGGCCTGCCCTCTACACGGTCGGTCACTGGTCGTTGTCGGTCACTGGTCGGAGTGGTCAGAGCCGGCCAAGCTCCCTGTCAGGTGTGCTGCTAGGGGCCTCGCCTCCTTCTCTCCTGCTGTATGTCCAGTCCGTTCCTGGTATCCGTTTGCATTACAGCTGGACGAAGTGCAGGCTCCACGCTCAGTCTCAGATCTTCTCAGGCAGCAGAGGCTCAGCTCTGAGCTGCTGAACAACTAGACGGGC
>NW_005871226.1:537153-539364 GCF_000147115.1 Myotis lucifugus | reverse complement strand
GCCTGACCACAGTCACAGATACAGTCCGAGGAACACGTTCAGTATGGCACACTCACACTCAGAGAAACAGACACAACAGGCTTGAGGTCAGGCAGGCCCATGTACACACACACACACACACACACACACACACACCCACATGAGCTCCCGGGCAAACGGACTTGCCACCCTTTGACACATGCAGCTTCAGGGCAAAGATGTCCACTAACAGGCCAACGCTGTTCTCCGTCCCGTGTCCCTCCTGTCCCCTTTGCCCATGTATCCCCTTTCCCCTCACTCCCCTGCCTTCCCTCCCCCCTCAACTCTTCTCTTGCTTCTCTCCCTGTCCCCCTACACCCCTCCCTTTCTCTTCTGCCCTCTACCCTTCAGTTACCTCGTATCCTCCTTTCTCTACCAGCTTGTTCTCGGCAGCCTCTCCCTGGGATGTCTTGCTCCAGGTCTTGGAGGCCAGCGTGGAGCGCAGGCTGAGAAAAGTCCCTCTGAGCCCTGACCCCAACAAGCAGCCTGGGGCACAGCCTCATGACAGCCTCAGCCAGCCCTGTGTGTGTGTGTGTGTGTGTGTGTGTGTGTGTGTGTGTGGGCTGGGGGAGGTCCAGGAGCCAAGCCAAGGTCAAGCTCTCTTCTGGCCTCAGAGCTCTGCTCTGCTGTCACCCCTGACCAGGCTCAGGAGGTGGGGCTTCTGTCCCTAATTAGCCGAGGCCGAGGCCGAGGCCGAGGCAGTCTCTCTCCTTGCCTGTGTCCCTCGTTTTTTGTGATCATGTCTGTGGTCTTGATCGCCAAGAACCCTATGCTGCAGGGTCCCGGCGTTGATAGTGCGACATAAAAGTAGACCACAGCCGTGGATGCTCACTGATGTGGCCGATGCTTCCAGTTTTCAGACTGGAATGCTCTGTCCTAAGGCTTCACTCTCCTGTGTGGAGCTCACCTCTGTTGCCCACAGTCCTCTGTGCACACAGGCATTTTCACTTTACAAGTTAGTGTCATTTCACAATCCATATGTACTCATTTGCACCATTTTTAAAAAAACATATTTTATTGATTTTTTACAGAGAGAAAGGGAAAGAGAGAGTTAGAAACATCGATGAGAGAAAAACATCGATCAGCTGCCTCGTGCACGCCCCCTACTGGGGATGTGCCTGCAACCAAGGTACATGCCCTTGACCAGGATCAAACCCGAGACCGTTCAGTCCACAGGCCAATGCTCCATCCACTGAGCCAAACCAGTCAGGGCTGCACCATTTTTAATAAAGTAAATTTGGGGCAGCTTTTCATATCAGAACATTTACCTCTACCACCATCTTTTGGTTTTGTAGGTTTTTATTAGGAGAAATTTCAAATAGACCAAAACTAGAGCTACTAGACCCAAACCCTGCAGGCACCCACCACCCCCAGTTATGACAATTATCATCATGGGGTGGCTTGTTTCATCTCTACCTTGACTCTCCTCCCACTTTCAGATGATCTTGAAGTCAAGGCCAACTGTCGTACCATTCCATCTACAAATCTTCCAGGCGCATCTCAAAAATATATGGACTGTTCTGATAAACATGACCACAGACTGCTCTCACACACATGCAAACCCCAAACCAAACCTCAACTGTGGGGCGCGGCCAGAGTGTTTTGTACAAATTCAAGCCTTGGACTACTGAGAGGGCACAGTCCTCTCATTGCCACGTGCAAGTCCCAGCTTGGAGGGCAGAGCCCTCCCAGCACAATTAGCCAACAGCTGTAGTTGTAAGCCTGAACCTATGCTCGAACACGTGGCCCCACGTGCCTGAGTGATAGAGTTCAGGTGCATGTAGTGGAGTGGGATTGAAATTAATGAGAATGTTGTAAACAACTTGATCACGCCCTTACTTTGCCTCGTGGCATCTGCTATAAAATAAAGACACAGCTTGTGGGCGTGGTCACTGTCTCTCTCCATCAGAGAGGACAGCGTCCCACTGAGACCCAGCTTTCATTCTCATGTCTGTCTTTTCTTTTCTTTGTTTTTTTAATATATTTTTATTGATTTTTTACAGAGAGGAAGGGAGAGGGATAGAGAGTTAGAAACATCGATGAGAGAGAAACATCGATCAGCTGCCTCCTGCACACTCCCCACTGGGGATATGCCCACAACCAAGGTACATGCCCTTGACCGGAATTGAACCTGGAACCCTTGAGTCCTCAGAGCCGATGCTCTATCCACTGAGCCAAACCGGTTAGGGCATG
>NW_005871226.1:533950-536506 GCF_000147115.1 Myotis lucifugus | reverse complement strand
CCACCTAGAGTTATTTTGCCTGTTTAGTTACATGTTAAAATTATCTTATTTTGTAATATGTTACTCTCCTTTCCCCTATATTACTGCCAGGACTAATTATATATTTTTTTGAAATTGAGTGCAGGTAGGCATATTATCTGGGAATTTCACTGCGAGGTAGCAAAATGGGTTCACAGAGTACTAGTTAGACAAAGGGGGAGTTGGAACCACTGTCCTGGACAAGCCCCAAGCACTTTGGTCATTCCAAGGAGGACCAGAGGCCAGGGACTGAGCCAGGAAGAAGATAAAGAATGACAGCAGCCCTAACCAGTTTGGCTCAGTGGATAGAGTGTGGGCCTGCAGACTCAAGGGTCCCAGGTTCGATTCCGGTCAAGGGCATGTACCTTGGTTGTGGGCACATCCCCAGTAGGGGGTGTGCAGGAGGCAGCTGATCGTTGTTTCTCTCTCATCGATGTTTCTAACTCTCTATTCCTCTCCCTCTCTGTAAAAAATCAATAAATATATATTAAAAAAAAAAAAAGAATGACAGCAGCTCACTCTGCGCTGGTCTGTCTGGCCATTGGACAACTTCACTTGGCCTGGGTTCCCTCAGCACCTCTCCCAGCTCACCCATGGGACCTAGCTTGATGTCCTCAGAAAAAGGTTGTTAATCAGACTCTATGTGTTGTTGTTTTTTATTGATTTCAAAGAGGAAGGGAGAGGGAGAGAGAGAGAAACATTAGTGATAAGAGAGAATCATTGATCAGCTATCTCCTGCAGGGCCCTCTCCTGGGGAGCGAGCATGCAACCCAGGCATGTGCCCTGACTGGGAATTGAACCATGACCTCCTGGTTCATAGGTCGATGCTCAACCACTGAGCTACGCCGGCTGGGCCAGACTCTATGTTTTATTTATTTTTATTTTTATTGATTTCAGAGAGGAAGGGAGCGGGAGAGAGAAACATCAATGATGAAAGACAATCATTGTTCGGCTGCCTCCTGCACGCCCCCTACTGGGCGTGTGCCCTTGACTGGAATCGAACCTGGGACTCTTCAGTCTGCAGGCCAACGCTCTATCTACTGAGCCAAACCGTCCAGGGCTAGACTCTGTTTTTGATGGCGGAAAAGAAAATACTGCTGGCCTTTGGATTTAGGGAAAGAAAGGGACAGTGGGTGGGTGGGGTGTCGGAAGGAGGGGACCCTGAACTCAGTCCCAAGGTGAGAAATCTGGACTGATACCCTCTTCTGTGTAAGCCACTGGGGTGGGAGGGGATGTAGGGCCCTTAGGGCTGAGAAAGGGGACCCAAGGGGGTGATTCCGAATTCCCACTGAGGTGGTGGGTGGACACCCAAGCTTGCCAAGCACAAACCCGTGACCACATCTCTCCAGCTGACAGTGTGGTTCCCTGTGCCGTGTCTGAGGGACCACAGAATTTGCACGACTTTCCTCAGATACCCATTTACGTGTGTCACACGTTTCCCCATGCGTGATTTGAATAGGACTCTGCTTTGAGTCACTCCTGATCCTTTCCTAATAACCCCTTACTACTCCCCAGATGCAGGGGTCCTGAGAGAGACCCCCTCTCACAGCCCCAGCAAGAACCCCAGTCTAGATGGCTGTTGGTCACTGGGGCTTTCAGAAACCTCATTTCTATTATCTTCATACCCTTAGCAATGGTCTTTTTCTCACTTTTGAAAACGTTTATTCCAGTATAGCACACACACAAGTGAACAATTCACACGTGTGCAGCTGGTGAGTTTTCATAAACGGAGCGCACCCCTTTCACCAGCTCCCGGCCCAGAAGCAGAAGAGGCTGCGCCCAGAGGCGCCCTCACTCTCCCCATCACCGCCCCTCCAAGACCTCTGGCACCATTGCTTAGCGTGGCCTGTTCTTGTGATTTACATGAAGAAATTCTTACAGACCTCGGTAGCATTTTTTTCTCTTTCCTCTATGTCTGTGAGCTCCACACACAGTTAGGTTGGGGCCGGGGGTATGCAGTCCCTCCAGTGTGAGAAAGCCACAGAAGGTAACTTTTAAAATGTATGTATTTTTATTGATTCAGAGAAGAAGGGAGAGAGAGAGAGAAACACTCAATGATGAGAATCACTGATTGGCTGCCTCCTGCACGTCCCACACTGGGGATCAAGCCCAACCAGGCATGTGCCCTGACCAGGATCTGATCCGTGACCTCCTGGCTCATAGGTCGACGCCCAACCACTGAGCCACACCAGTTACCTGAGCTGGGCAAGTAACTTTTTTATTTTATTTTTTTGATCACTAACATGCGCTGTGCTCCTGTTTTGTGTGGACACGGGCCTTTCCGGAATGGCTGGCCATGCGGAGGTCGGTGGAGGGGTGTGCTCTAGGGGAGAAGGATGAGGCTTTTAGTGATTCCTAGTAATCGATGAGAAGAATCGTCCTGTTGTGGCGTTTTTTGCCTTTCAGGGCATCTCTGCGGCCCTGTGTTCTCAGGGACCCCTGATTTGCAGGGCCTCCAGCTTGCCCTCATCTGCTACCGGGGCCTCCGGTGGCCGGGCCTCGTTCAGCTTCTTGGGAACTGATTGGCCTGCAGCTGTG
>NW_005871226.1:521850-532467 GCF_000147115.1 Myotis lucifugus | reverse complement strand
ACCGGAACTTGCATAGGAAACGACCTTTATTTTTCTCTAACCTCTAACTGAAAGTCAACCTTTCCTTCAACTGTGAGGCAGAACAATCCACAGGGGAATCTGCAATTCCTGGGGCTTTGTCAAAACTGGAATGACAGACGCCCTCCTGTAACATCCGCTATTGCAACGCTCTCCGCACAGTGTGCAGACCACCACCCGCTTGTATTGGGCAGTTACTGGACCTGCACTAGGTCTTGTTACCTGATGCTTTAAATGAACCATCTGTGACTGTCACACATTCTTTTAACATTTTCATACCTGAATGCAAATATAATCGGTTTCCTTTGTCTTTGTGGCATGCATTTAAAAACAGTGCTTTTTTTGCATTTTAAACATATCTCAAATGAAAATAATTGCACATAAAAGAAAGACGACTGCCTCAGTGGAGGGGGTGTAGGTCAGTGTCATGAACAGGAAGATGGGCAGCACAGATTCTTTTTCAAGACGGGACTTGTCACCGAGCTAGTGGTAGCGTGGTCAGCAGAATGGCCTTTGGTCCAGGGTGTGCCTCAGCGGCAGAGAACCACCTGGCTCACGGGCACACCTTTCCCAGGTGCCCACAACCAATGACTGGTCCACTCTGACCCAGTGCTGGGCAACTCTGAAGGACTGTTTCAGTTCCAGGCCTCCCTGTGGAGTTAGTACCGAGGCCAGCATAGAGTTCTCCCTCGGCCCACTCCTGTTTCCACCCCTTTCCACAGAGGTGGGTCCCCAGGGCCCTTGTTGGTAAACATCCAGCCCATTCAAGTCCATCTCAGGCTGCTCCCTGGGGAGCCCCCCTGGCAAAGGCATGGACGAAATGAGTCCAATGTCAGAAAGTACAAACTCAACAGCACCATTTCTTTGAGGTCGACCCAGCGGCGAGACCAGGAGGGTCCCGGCCAGTCCTGCACTCTTGTTTGCTCTCCCAGAGGAGGCGCGGGGGGGCGGGGGGCGCACCAGGGCACAGAGCCTGCTGACCCCCCAGCCACTGTGTGAGCTCTCCAGCTCTGAGGAGCTGGTTAGGCCCCCCGGGAGTACCAGGCAGCAGCCGGCCTTGTTTCTCAACCAAATCAGCTCATTGGCATTGCTGGACTGGAAGGCCAAGCATCTGACCCTAGAGGTAGCCCAGAAAGGCCTCCCAACCACTCTGTGAGCACACTGACCTCACCAAGTTAACACATGCACATAAATTACTTTAGCATAATGGCCCCCTCAGGCCCCGCATCCCTTTATCCATTCATACTGCTCATCTGGAGATGCACTAGGGTCCCAGCCCAGATGCTTGGCAACCCCAGGGAGCCAAGGGCTTATATTCTAGGGGGTGGTCGGGGGGGATGGGAGGGCGACATTAGACAATACACCTATTTCAGCAGGTCAGGGGGCAGTGAGTGCTATGGAGAAAAGGGTGGGACATGCCTCAGTTTCCCTCAGGGGGCTCAGTGTAGGCCTGTGAAGGTGACACCTGCCCGGTGGAGGAGGGAGGGCAGGAGCCACGTGGATATCCGAGGGCAGGCTCATTTCCTGTCGCTGTGTAACAACCCACAAATTGAGCAGATGAACACCCACTTTCTCTCGCCAGCTTCTGTGGGTCTGGGCAAGGCCCAGCTGGGTCCTCTGCTCAGGGTCTCGGGGGATGTCGGCCAGGCTGTTCCTTTCTGGAGCCGGGAGATTGTTGCAGGACTCACTTCCTTGTGGCCGTCGAAGGGATGGCGGCTTGCTTCTTCAAGGCCAGCAGCAGGCAGGCCTTGGTGCTTCGAGTTTCTGAGCGCAGGGACTGCCATCTTTTTAACTCAGTCACCCTGACTAATTTGGACAGTTGGGGCCTTAACTACATCTGCAAAATCCCCTCACCATTATCACGTAGTGTAGAATAATCATGGAAGATATACCCATTGATTTTTGCCCGTTATGAAAGTAACAGGTCCTATCTACATGCAATAGGAGTTTACACAAAGGATACCAAGGGCAGGAATCACAGGGGCCATTTTAAAGTTCTGCCTACCACGGAGGGGGGGATTCTAGGCAGAGGAAGCAGCAAGTGCAAAGGGGTGGCAGTCTGTCTGGCAGGTTCAAGAAACTGCAAGGCCCATGCGGCTGGAGTAGAGTGACCCGGGGTCAGAATGGTCACGCGGGACTGGGTCCCATAGGACCGATTGAAATGGGGAACCAGAGAAGGTTCTGAGTGGAGGAGCGACATAATTGGATTTGCATGTTATAAGGCAACTTCGGAGACTATGCTGTGAAAAGACCTGGGGAAAGGTGGAGGCCGGGAAGCCAGTGAGGAGGCTACTGTAGCAGGCCCTGTGTGATGATGGTGGGCTGGACCAACGTGATGGGGTGCACGTGGGGAGAAGTGATCCCATTCTTTGGAAGAAAGTTTGGGGTTTGTTGATAGGTTGGATGTGGGTGGGAGAGAAAAGGAGTCGAAGATGACTCCGAGGCTTTTGGCCTGACCAATGGGATCGATGGAGCTGCCATCAGCTGGGTGGGCACCCTGAGGGTGGCCCAGATTGGGGCTGGGGAGGGCAGGAGCTCAGTGAGGACATACAGACATTTGAGATGACATCACACACCCGAAGGAGACGTTGAGTTTGCATTTGGATATAAGCGCCCGGAGTTCGGGCAAGAGGTCTAGGCTGAAGATACGTTAATTTGGAGTCATTTATCGGCACAGACCTGAGTGAGAACACCTAGGGGAGCAGCGATGGGGAAGGGACCACGGGCTGAACTCTGAGTAAGGTCTGAGGAAAGAAGAGCGGGAAGTGAAGACGGAAGGAGGAGGTGATCAGCTGCGCCAAGTGCTGCGGGCGTGAAAGTTAAACTTCAAAATTTGAACCATTTCGATGAGGCTTAATTTACATACCATCAAATTTACCCACTGTAAGTGTACATTTTGATGATTTTTAGTAAACAGTTGGGCAGCCATCCTGCAATCCGGATTGAGAACACTCCCAGCTCCAAAAATGGTCCCTCGCGCCTGTGTGCCATGACTCTCTTCCAGCCCCCAGGAAACCACTGATGTAGACTCACCTTTTCTAGAAATTGCATGTCAATGGAACTGTACAGTGTGCAATGGTTCATGTCTGGCTTCTTTCACTTACCAGAGTGTTTTTGAGGTTCACCCTACTGATTGCGTGTGTCAATAGTTCATTTCTCTGTATTACTGAGATGTAGTCCAAGCATGGACCACATTTTGTTCACGATTCACCAGCTAATGAACACTTAATTGCTTCCAATTTTGGCTATGATGATAATCTTGCTATGAATACTTATGTACAAGTCTTTGCAAGGCCACATGTTTTCATTTCTCTTGGGTGGTGACCGAGGAGTAGAACTGCTGGGTCATAGGGTAAGTGTCTGGTTAACTTTTTAAGAGGTGAGCAGTTTTCACCTCCCCTTTCCTGTGGCTCTCAACCTTCCTAATGCCGAGACCCTTTAATACAGGTCCTCATGCTGTGGTGACCCCCAATTTCATTGTTAGAAATTGAACATAATTAAAGCATAGTGATTAATCACAAAAACAATATGTAATTATATATGTGTTTTCCGATGGTCTTAGGCGACCCCTGTGAAAGGGTCGTTCGACCCCCAAAGGGGTCGCGACCCACAGGTTGAGAACCGCTGCCTTAAGGGGCAGTGCTCCCTGATGGTCCAGTGTGGAGCGGGTTGAAGCCCGCAGGGACTGGGCCCCCAGCGGTGGCTGGAGGAAGACAGGGGAGAGGACTTTGAGATGGTGTAAGAAGCTGTTTGACACAACCTTGGTTTTTGATGCTGAAGCTGCCTTCTCCATCCTTTCGCCAGAGTGGCTGAGCAGTGCAGATGAAATCTCCCAGCTACAACGAGTGATAGCAGCCCTGGTAGCAGTAACTAATTTCACTGAGGTTTTTGGTGCTGTTCATGAATTCTCCTTCTTTGCTGCGGCGACCCATTCTCTCCCACGTCACTGGCTATGGGGAGACAGCACCACCATCGGTGCAGAATATAATGCACCCATGTGTTCTCTGTGAGCTGGTACCATAGTCAGCCTTCAGTAGGCTGTTCTCTGAGGCCAGCTGCTTCTGCTGCATGGTGTATGGTGAGACCAGAGACTCCATTGCCCTCCTTCTTTTCCTATAAAGGGAGTTCCTTGATCAAAAGCCATGTGGTGGGATAGCTGTCATGGCCCCAGTGTGTCTGCCTGGCCCCAGGGAAGGGCGTCCACCTTGGTCTCTGCTATTGGAGAGGTGGGCTTTCAGCCGTGGTGGTAGCCAGGCCAGCCTTGGTGAAGTGAAGTCCCCATGGTTGAGCCCACACACAGCCTCAGTCCCTGCCACCATGACCACTTTGTCCAAGAGTCCAAAGAGCAAGGATTGGGATGGATGGGGCTAGAGGATGTCTGATGTGCACAAGTCACCTGTGCAGTGGGTCTTTGGGGCACAAATATCTAAACTTTAGGTCCATTCTGAGAGGTCCAGCCACATACTCTCCACAAGCCTTCATGTTTCCATCCTTCAAACACAGTCCTGCTAAGTCCCAAGCCTTTTATCCTCCCTCCAAATCATTAGCTACTTGTCTCCAGTCTCTAGGATTCTCCCTAGTTCCAGGTAAAGTGGTTGCAGTGTAGTGTTTCAGGTGGAGAAACTCATCTCCTAATGTCCTTCAGGACAGGAGCACCACAGCCATGGCCATCTGGATGTGAGCCGCCGGAAACCTGGACTCCATTTTTTTTGCCTCTTTGGTCAACTGGACATTTAAGACTCCCTGTGAGATCACAATTATGAGTGAGGAAGGAGCAGGAGTCCGGGAAGAGACCATCTGCCCGAGCAGCTTATCTGCCCCACAGCGAGCACGCATGCCTGAATGAGCCCAGCCCAGAGCCGTGCACCCGGCTGACCCACAGTCTCATGAGCAGTCATAGTATTTACTGTCTCGCACCACCGAGGCTTGGAGTGGCTTCTTATTCAGAACTAGAGGTTGGTGTATGAATTCGTGCATAGGTGGGGTCCGATTGGGGTAGGGGAGCCGATCGGGGGCAGGGCTGGCCGGGGGTAGGGTCCACAGGCGGTTGGCTGGCTGCCCCCGCCCCCTGGTAGAACTCCCAGTGGAGGGGACAATTTGCAGATTAGCCTTTTATTATATAGGCTCAGCTAAGTGATATGCAGGCAGTCTCTAGCAGGGCTGGGGGACAAGCAAAGAGCTGTCTTCAAAAGGAGCCAGTGCTTTCTCAAAAGGGGTTCTAGCTTTGCTCTACAACCCTAGGGGCGTCTGACGTGAGATCCCACTGGAGCTGGCCACAGGCTCCCCCAGCGTTCTCATCAGCTGTGGGCCTCTTGAGCCTGAGGGGACTCCCTGGGCCAGTGATGGCGAACCTTTTGAGCTCGGCGTGTCAGCATTTTGAAAAACCCTAACTTAACTCTGGTGCCGTGTCACATATAGAAATTTTTTGATATTTGCAACCATAGTAAAACAAAGACTTATATTTTTTATATTTATTTTATATATTTAAATGCCACTTAACAAAGAAAAATCAACCAAAAAAATGAGTTCACGTGTCACCTCTGACACGTGTGTCATAGGTTCGCCATCACTGCCCTGGGCCATAAGGCTTAAAAGGCAGAGCTGCCTGCCTGGCAGCAGGATCTGCTTTGGTGTCCTCTGGCCCTGGATGGCTCTCAAAGCCCACTGCCCTTCCGCTCCTGGGAGATGGGCCAGAGCAGCACATTCCAATGTGGGCTCCAAAAGCAGAGGTCCACCACGCACTGCATCTCTCTTTCAGGGACAGGGGGTGCAGGGTATAGCTCCTTGTGCATCATTTGGGAGGGGGTGGGGTAGAAAGACAGTCCCTTTTCTCATTGCTATAAGAGCAATACACAGTTATATACAATACCCAGTTGTAAGAATATACCATACTGTGTTTATCCATTATTCTGTTGGTGGACTTTTGGGTTGTTTCCAGGTTTGGCTATGATCTTTTGGTGGACATAAGCATCATCTCTCCTGGGTGGAATTGCTAGATTCAAGACTCTGTGTGTTTAGCTTTTCCTACCAGCACAGTGTGAGAATTCTCTTTCACTCTGACAGGATCCAGGCATGCTCTCCCACCCACCCCCTACCCCCGCATTCTCAGAAATTTCATGGACATGCAAGGCTCTGTGTTTTCACAGGATTTATCGCCCACTTTCCAACACACATGTTTTATAAGGCTTGATGTTACCTCCTGCCTCCTAGGTCCCACTTGTTTCCTGACTACCACAGGCTTTGGCTCTGCTCGGTGGACGGGAGTGGTACTCTGGGTCCCCAGTAATTCCAGGAAGGTCTGGGTATTTTTTTTAATAGTTACCTTTTAAACTATATATATTTTTATTGATTTCAGAGAGGAAGGGAGAGGTAGAGAGAGATAGAAACATCAATGATGAGAATCATTGATTGGCTGCCTCTTGCACACCCTCCACCGGGCATGTGCCCTTGACCAGAATCAAACCTGGGACCCTTCAGTCCACAGACTGACGCTCTATCCACTGAGCCAAACCAGCTAGGGCGGTCTGGGTATTTTTCTTTCCTCACTGCAGTTACACAGGTCACAAGACTCCTTGACAAATTCTAGGAGGAAGATTTACAGTGAACTATATAAGGTGATTTCTGGTTTTTTTCATCTGGTGGTCTGGTTACTGAGGAAAGAACTAGGGTCTATATTGTGGTGGATCAGGCTAGGCCCCAATTCACTACAGATAGAGTAGTTTTGGACAATAGCACAGGTGGGGCCTTAATGGGCTTCCTGACTATTTCTGTCCTGGGAGATCCATAACCAATTAGCTCTTCCTGTGGGTCAAACCATTCTTATTAGCACAGCATATATACTCAACACAGGGCTCATAGCCCACATATACAATGAACTCTGACAAATCAACTTAAAAAGACAGACAAGCCAGGAGAAAGCCACCAAAGAAGCTATGCAATTGTCCAATAAAAACAAAAGGTACTTATCCCGTTAGTAATAGAGAAACTAAAATTAAAACCATAATGAAATACACACTCACTAGAACAGCTAAAATGAAAAGGCTGGCTTTACCAAGTGAATACAGAACAGTGGGAACCTCCATACACCACTGGAGGGGTATAGACGGCACAGCTACCTGGGAAAGCTGTTTGGTAGCACCGTGTGACCCAGCAATTCCACTCCCGAAATGCGTGCACATGAGCATCAAAAGACATGTCCAAGGACGTTGGTCACAGTGGCACCCTGTGTCATAGTCCAAACCTGGAAACAGCCCAGATGTCCACCGACAGTAAAATAAAATCAATTTATTCAGTAGAATTAGCAGTGCTCCCTTCTCTGTGGTTTTGTTTTCTGTGGTTTTAGTTACCCATAGTCATCCACAGTTTGAAATTATTAAATAGAAAATTCCAGAAATAAAACATTCCTAAGTTTTAAATTGTGTGCTGTTCTGAGCAGGATGGTGAAATCTCAAGCCAACCTGCCCTGTTCTTTCCAGAACGTGCCTATCCCTTTGCTGCATGATCATAGTAGCCGGCTGGTTACCAGATCGACGGTCTGTCCTGGTATCACAGGGCTTGTGTTCAGGTAACCCCTATTTTACTTAATAATGGCCCCAAAGCACAAGAGTAGTGATGCTGGATGTGCCAAAGAGAAGCCATAAAGTGCTTCTTTCAAGCGAAAAGGTATGTATGTATACGAAGAAAACATAGTAGATATAGGGTTCGGTACCATCTGTGGTTTCAGGCATCCACTAGGGCAGTGGTTCTCAACCTTCCTAATGCCGCGACCCTTTAATACAGTTCCTCATGTTGTGGTGACCCCCAATTTCATTGTTACAAATTGAACATAATTAAAGCATAGTGATTAATCACAAAAACAATATGTAATTATATATGTGTTTTCCGATGATCTTAGGCGACCCCTGTGAAAGGGTCGTTCGACCCCCAAAGGGGTCGCGATCCACAGGTTGAGAACTGCTGCACTAGGGGTCTTACAATATATTCCAGGATAAGGGGGGGAGGGGTAATCTAGTCAAATTTACTAATCTTACATTTTACATTTTGAAGGACCTGTTACTGTATTGAGGAGGCTCCATCTGCTGGAGTTAAGGGGAACTGCAGAGCAGATCTTGGCCTCCAGCAATTCATTCCCAATTTGGCTGTATTTGGTACATAATCTTTAGACCCTGGTATGAGTTTGAGGCCATTCTCTAGTTTCATTAAAATTAATAATAGCCAAACCGGTTTGGCTCAGTGGATAGAGCATCGGCCTGCGGACTGAAAGGTCCCAGGGTTGATTCCGGTCAAGGGCATGTACCTTGGTTGCGGGCACATCCCTAGTAGGGGGTGTGCAGGAGGCAGCTGGTCGGTGTTTCTCTCTCATCGATGTTTCTAACTCTCTATCCCTCTCCCTCCCGCTCTGTCAAAAAATCAATAAAATATATTTTAAAAAAATTAATAATAATAATGGCCGCATTTAACATGTATTGAACACTTATTATCTCGAAGGCACTTAATTCAACTTTACATGAATGTTTCACTTAATTGCTACAACAGTCTTATAGGTTGATACCAGTATTTTATTCATTTTATTTATTTTACTTTGGAGAAAACTGAGGCACAGGCAGACTAAGGAATATTTCCAAGGACACTCAAGAAGTAAGAGGGGAGTGTACTGTTGGTGGGAATGCAGACTGGTGCAGCCACTATGGAAAACAGTATGGAAGTTCTTAAAAAATTAAAAATAGGATTGCTTTATGACCCAAAAATTCCACTTTCAGGTATATATCTGAAGAAACAAAAAAATACTAATTCGAAAGATATATGCATTCCTATGTTTATTGTGTTATTTACAATACCCAAGATATGGAAGCAGGCCAAATGCCCACCAATAGCAGAGTAGATAAAAAAAAGTTGTGGTGTATATACACAATGAAATATTATCTGGCCATAAAAAAGAATAAAATGTTACCATTTGGGACAGCATGGATGAACCTAGGAGGTATTATGCTAAGTAAAATAAGTCAGACAGAGAAAGACAAATACCATATGATTCACTTATATGTGGAATCAAAAGAACAAGATGAACAAACAAACAAAAGAGAAGCAGACTCATAGATACAGAGAAAACACTGATGGCTGCCAGAGGTGAAGGGATTAAGAACTACAAATTGGTAGTCACAGAATAGTCCCGGGGATGTGAATGCAGCATAGGCAACATAGCTATAATATTGTAATACCTATGCTCGGTGCCAGGTGGGTGCTTGAAATATCGGGGGGACCATTGCGTAAAGTATGATTGTCTAACCACTATGCAGTACATATAAAACTATTACAAAATAGTATTGAATGTAACCTGTCATTTAAAAAAAGAAAAGAAAAAGGAACAGAGCACAAGGCTCGGTCTAGGCTCCATCCTTCAGGACTGGACTCAGCCCTTAGGGACTTGGTTTGCCTCTGAGGGTCTTGGCTCTGCACGCTGGGTCTGGGCTCAACTCTCCCGGGCTAGGTTTGGCTATTTGGTGCTAGGGTATCTGCTGGGGACTAGCTTCCCCTTTTCAGGCCTCGACTTGACTCCCTGGGGCTACCCTAGGCTCTTAGGGGCTAGGCGGCTGCAACCTTTTGGATGGGCTCAGCTGTGCGGGGCTAGGCTCCGCCCTATGGGACTTGGCTCCGCCCTCGGCTGGGGTCTTTGAGGGTAGTAGGCTCTGCTCATAGGCAGTAGGGTCATCCCTTCAGGACCAGCTGCAGCTCTTAGGGCTAGGCTCGGCTCTTCCTGGCTAGACTCGGCTCTTTGGGGTTCCCTCAGCTCTTTGGGGTTAGCTCCGCTTCTGGGGGTACGCTCGGCTGTTCTGGGCGAGGCGCATCTCTGAAGAGAGCTGAGCTTAGCCCAGAAGAATGGAGCCTATCTCTTTACAGGTATAAGTAAGCAAATGAAGAAAAGTATTCCTTAACAGAGCAGAGGGCTCTGAGGACCTGGGCTCAGCCCTTCGGGGCTGGGCTGGGCCCTTAGGGACTTGGTTCACTCTGAGGGGCTTGGCTCTCCCCTTTGGGTCTGGGCTCAACTCTTCTGGGTTAGGTTGGGTTATTCTGGGCTAGGGTCATCCATTGGGGACTAGCTTTCCCTCTTTAAAAAAAGGAAAGAGGGGCCCTGACCGGTTTGGCTCAGTGGATAGAGCGTCGGCCTGCAGACTGAAGGGTCCCAGGTTTGATTCCGGTCAAGGGCATGTACCTTGGTTGCGGGCACATCCCCAGTGGGGGGTGTGCAGGAGGCAGCTGATCGATGTTTCTAACTCTCTATCCCTCTCCCCTCCTCTCTGTGGAAAAATCAATAAAATATATTAAAAAAAAAAAGGAAAGAGGGGAAACTGGGATTCAAACCCAGGCAGATTGTACCAGGCTCCTAATCACTATCCAAAGTGCTTTCTCTATTTTCAGTTTATTCCTATGGATTTCTGGAGTGAAGCAGTGAGTAGGGCAATCATGCAAACACTCCCATCTCTTTTGGAGATTTCTTTACAAGGTCTTATGTTATTTCTATAACTAGAGGCCCGGTGCACAAAATTTGTGCACTGGGGGGGGGGGGTCTCTCAGCCCAGCCAGTGCCATCTCAGGAGCCCT
>NW_005871226.1:520132-521320 GCF_000147115.1 Myotis lucifugus | reverse complement strand
CCACTGTGCTTGCCAGCCATGAGCCTTGCTTCTGGCTGAGCAGCGCTCCCCTGTGGAGTGCACTGACCACCAGGGGGCAGCTCCTGCATTGAGGGTCTGCCCCTTGGTGGTCAGTACACGTCATAGTGACTGGTCTTTCTGCCATTTGGTCGATTTGCATATCAGCCTTTTATTATCTACTAGAGGCCCGGTGCATGAAAATTCGTGCCCTGGGGGAGCAGGCGGTCCCTCAGCCCGGCCTGCCCCCTCTCACAGTCCGGGAGCCCTCAGGGGATGTCCTATTGACTAAGCCACAGTCTGGCCTCCCTCTGTGGGAGGTGACCAGGCCGATCAGGGGAAGATGCCGCCCCTATCACCTTGCTGCTGCTGCCACTGCTGGCCACCGTGGCTGCCGGCCCTCCTCAGCCCTCACAGCTGTCGCAGCTTTGTCTGAAAGGACATCCTGAAGACGCCCGGTCTAATTAGCATATTACCCTTTTGTTAGTATAGATAATAATAAAAGCATAATATGCTAATTAGACCGGACGTCCTTCTGGATGAAGCCACGGTGGCGGTGGGGGCTGAGGCAGAGGTGGCCACCGCAGCAGCAGGGGCCCAACCCCTTGCATGAATTTCGTGCATTGGGCCTCTAGTATAGGATAGACTCACAAAAGGTCCCAGGAAGCCATGAGGGATATCTGTCAGCTCCAGTCACTCCCAAATTGGTTTCTCCCACCCATAAGAGAAGTTAGTATACTTGCAAAGAGCATCCAAAAACAAACAAACACAAACTTAAGTTTCACCAGGTCAGGAAGTAACTGAAATCCTGGAAATTTGTTGTTTAATTTTTTTTCTCGGGTTCTGAATGTCACAGTAGCAATAAAATCTTCAGAGGAAAAGACCATGTGTCTTGCTCTAGCCAGTTTGGCTCAGTGGATAAGAGCGTCAGCCCACGGTCTGAAGGGTTCTGGGTTTGATTCTGACCAAGGGCACGTACCTCTGTTCACTCTCTCTAAAAATCAATGGAAAAATATCCTTGAGTGAGGATTAACAACAACAAGACCAAGTGTCTCACGCAAGGAAATGGCAAGCGTGGCGAATGATTATGAAGAGGGGTGAGGAATACTAAGGGGGATAAGGTAGGAAATAAAAAGGAATGAAAGAGGAGGCTGATGGGAAAGAGAGGAGATGGAAAAAAACGGGGAATCT
>NW_005871226.1:513406-520032 GCF_000147115.1 Myotis lucifugus | reverse complement strand
CAAATACAATTTGTCTATTATGAAAACTTGGAATTAAACTATATTTATTTTTAGACAAAATTACATTTAAAAGTATCAGAATGGCCCTGGCTGGTTTGGCTCAGAGGATAGAGCATTGGCCTACAGACTGAAGGGTCCTGGGTTCGATTCTGGTCAAGGGCACATGCCTCCACTGCAGGCTTGATCCCTAGATCCCTAGCCCTGGTTGGGGCTTGGGTGGGAGGCAACCAATCAATGTGTTTCTCTCATATCAATGTTTCTCTCTCTCTGTCTCTTACCCTCCCTTCCAATCTCTCCAAAAATCAATGGAAAAATATCCTCAGGTGAGGATTAACAACAAAAAATGTTTTAAAAAGCCCTAACCGGTTTGGCTCAGTGGATAGAGCCTCGGCCTGCAGATTGAAGGGTCCCAGGTTCGATTCCGGTCAAGGGCATGTACCTTGGTTGCAGGCACATCCCCAGTAGGGGGTGTGCAGGAGGCAGCTGATTCATTGATGTTTCTCTCTCATCTATCTTTCTAACTCTCTATCCCTCTCCCTTCCTCTCTGTAATAAATCAATAAAATATATTTTTAAAAAATGTTAAAAAATATAAGTATTTTTAAGTAAAAAAATATAAGAATATTTTTCAAATTAAAAGACATGTTAGTGATATGCTATGTTTGTAGTTAAAGATAACTTTTGTAGATTTTCAGAAAGTAAAAATCCCGAATTGTCAAAATATATTACTGTCTCAAATTTCATTTCACCTTATTCTAAAAGTCCCCATAAAACAATTCTATCCCACTCTAAATACTGTAAATTGTGAGAAACAGTGCCTCTAAAAAATCGATTTATACGGTTGTTCATCCAAAGCCTACAGCTCCACAGGAGGCTGGAGGCCTGTACACTGTGATCCCCAGACTTCCTGGCCACCTGGCTTCTATTATGGCAACACCCTAGGAGTCACCGGCAAAAGATTTGTTGTTGAGGCCAGAGGAAGGGCGAACCCTCGGATCCCTCTGCTTCTGAGGTCTGAGGACTTCTGGCAGTGGCAGCGGCAGTGGCAGATGAGTGTGGCTTGGGGTTCCAGCCAGGGCCGTGGGGTTCCTTCCAACAGCAGCAGCAGGTCAGCCAGCACCTTGCGGGCTCTGGCAGACAGCAAAGGTGTGTGCTCCATGGTTGACGTTTATATCTCAGTTACGAATTTCCCAGACACAAAATCCCACTCTCAGACCATCTCTCTCCCTCAGTGGCTAGCATTTAAAAGGAAAAATAAAACAGTGTGAAATGGGAGAGATTAACTGGGGGAACTTATATGCATTGCCCTTGGACACAGAGAATAGTGTGGTGAAGGCCTGGGAGGGGCGGGGGCGGGGGCAGGGTGGAGGGGCGTCAATGGGAAAAAAAGGGGGGACATCTATAATACTTTCAACAATAAAGATAAAATTTTTAAGAAGTGTGAAATAGCCCTAGCCAGTTTGGCTCAAGGGTCCTGGGTTTGATTCCGGTCAAGGGCATATGCCTGGGTTGCAGGCTTGATCTCTAGTAGGGGGTGTGCAGGAGGCAGCCAATCAATGATTCTCTCTCTTATCATTGATGTTTCTATCTCTCTCTTCCCATGCCCTTCTCTCTGATATCAATAAAAAAATATTTTTTAAAAAGAAGTGTGGCCCTAACCGGTTTGGCTCAGTGGATAGAGTGTCGGCCTGCGGACTCAAGGGTCCCGGGTTCGATTCCGGTCAAGGGCATGTACCTTGGTTGTGGGCACATCCCCAGTAGGGGGTGTGTAGGAGGCAGCTGATCGATGTTTCTCTCTCATCGATGTTTCTAACTCTCTATCCCTCCCTTCCTCTCTCCCTTCCCTCTCTGTAAAAAAATCAATAAAATATATATTTAAAAAAAGCGTGAAATATAGGCTCCCCTATGCCTTTCTTCCCTCTCTGCTGTGCATCTCCTAAACGCTATGATCCCCAGGAGACTGGCAACCAGGGGAGCAGTGGGTGGGGGCAGCTCGTTTCAAGCTAACCCCCTGTGCCTGTCTCAAGGCCCCCTTTTCTCCTGCTCTTCAGTGAGCCAATAGCAGCCCCACCTTGGCTCACTTGTCACTGTGACATTTCTCCGTGAGCCAACGCAGTGCCTCTTAGCTCCCTCCTGCTGCTTCCATCCTAAGCCCTCCCTTGTTTCACTGTCTGGTTTTAATACATGTACTCTCAGTGTGAAATGTAACACAACTTTCCAAAGACTGTCAATGACTTAACTGTGTTTTGCCCTCAGCGAGGGGCAATGCCCAAACATTTGGAAAAAAGTATTGGATATGTGACCCCCAGAGCCACCGTGGAGTCCTGGTGAGGGTGGGTTTGTGCAGCTCTGAGCTCCTTCAGGTCCCTCTACTGCCTTTTGTGGCAATGCAGTGGGATCCTTCCTTACAGGTTCTTGACCTCAAGGCCTTGTAAACTTAACTATGAATTTGATCCAGATGGTGTTCTGTTTCTTGACATGGATGCTCCCTTCAAAATAATTCATTAAGCTTCAAATCTATGGTTTAAGCACTTACCCATACTGAGGAAATATTCACCATGAAAGAAATGACCAGCATCATTACTGGGCCTGTCTTCCTCAGGATTTGGGGGTTGCAAAAAGTGCTTTTGACTTGGGTAGGAAGAAAGAGTTCCAAGCTTGACTCTTCCTGCCAGAATTGCCCATATTTCAGCAGTGAACTGAGCTCGTTTCCTAGGTATTTATTTCACCTCTACACGTATGTCAGGGAAGTAACCAGAGGTTAAGTTCAGGGGGAACTTGTGTGTGTGTGGTGATAACATTAAGATTTACTTTCTTAGCAACTTTCAAGCACACAATACAGTGTTGTTAACCATAGTCACCATGCTATACTTAGATCCCCAGAAGGTATTCATCTTATAACTGGAAGTGTGTACCCTTTGACCAACATTTCCCCATCTCCCCATACCCTGACAACCACCATTCTGCTTGGTTTCTATGAGTTTGTTTAACTTCAACCTAATCTACAAGGCTCTCTGCTCTGACTCATGCTCTCCTCTCTAGCATCATAGCTCACTGAAGCCAGCTCTTCTTATATCTTATGCTCACATAACAGTGAAGTACCGAGTCCTTCTAATGTTCCCTAGCACTGTGCCTGGCTCACGTGGCTCCCCTTTGAGGGCCTGCACAACCTTTACTTCCTGATGAACACCAGCACATTCTCTAGGTTGACTTCAGGCCTCTTCTCCTCCATTGACCAGCATCTGACTCCCTGTTGTCCCATCCGATTTTCAGTCCCACCCTTCTTTATAAACCTGTTTTACTCCAGACTTTTCCCATAGCACATAAAAGCTTCATTGCATTTACTTGTGTCAACCGAAGGTCACTGCTGCCAATTCAGTGCTAACAGGAACCCCAATTTCCATGTGGTGAGGGGAGAGATGCTTTATTCATGCAAACAGTTCAATTGTGAAACAGCTGCAGCGGGGCTGTGGCTGTGAGGTGGCTCCAGAGAAGAAGTCCAGTGTTATGGCGCAGGTGTTACCACTCTGGTGTTAGTTTCAGCCCAGTGAGAGGGCTCTGCTCCTGTGCTGCAGCTCTAGTTGGGTAACAATCTTCCATAGAAAACGGAAAGTGTGCTCTCTCAAGGAATATTGTGTACCTGTGACTGTATTCCATGCAGAAAATTTGGAGTATACTGGAAAACCATGGGAATGACTTCGGGCTTACGTAGGCCCAGTGTGGCTCCATGAGGAGTAGATGAAGGAGGTACCCAGCACCCATGCATGTGGCAAATATTCTGCTCTTTTCCTGCCTACTTGGACCACTACAGGCAGTGCTCCTTCACCTGGCAGTATATCATCACCACCCAGTCCAAGTGGTGAACAACTCTACAGTTTTGTACAACTTCATCTTCAAGACCCCGACTACCCACCCCCAGGACATCACGGTGGTCCACTTCATTGATGTGCTGCTACTTATCCTGGAGAATTGGAAGGGGCAAGAATCCAGGTGTCTTGGTAAAACATCTATGCTTAATTGGGGAGATAAATCCTGGGGGAAAAGTGCCTACCCAGCAAAGTTCCTGGGGGTAAAGAAAAAAAATATCAATTTTTTTTTTGACTATAGGTGGATAAAAACGAAGCTTGGTTTAGAGGTGGCTCTGCACGACACACTGGTATCAGCAGTGAACGTCAAGGAGTTACAGCCCATGCAGGATGCTCAACAGCAGTGAGGGGAAAGCAGCCCAAAGGCAGAACTTCAAGAACGGATCACACCATCTCCTCTACTTAAAGACAGACCACTTGTGTCTACAGCCTGAGGCAGAGGGGAAGAGACTTGGGAAGAATGAAACTGGACTTCCTAACACAGGCCCAGGGGCCCATGTGAAAGCTCACCAAGGCTTCCACTGCAGGGGACCAGACGTTCTGTCCACTCCTCACAATCAAGTCCAAGACTGTGGGCACAGTTGCCAATCCATGGCCCACAATGTGTCCATCAGCTCACCCCAGAAGTTATGTTGAGCATCTGAAAGGACTCCACTGTGCTGTGCCCAGGTTTAGTACCAGGGAAAAGGGCTATTACCAGCCTGAGGAAGGAGGCTATTGCTCTGAGGGGTGCAAGGCACAATAACCACTGGCTCTAAGCTCATACCTGTTACCTGCGTCCTCACCTGAATGTGTGTGTGGGGGTGCCCATGTTTTCTAAAAGGTTTTCATTTCTTGGGTGTTCCCAGACCCTCTCTACAATGTGGGAGTTCAGGAAAAGAAGCTGGGATTCTGTCCTCCTGTGGTATCTGGGCAAGTTCAAGTGAACGGTGACAAAGGGGCTGCAGCTCTTCAACCTCAACCCAGATGTTGCTCGAGAGCTTGTATGAACAGGGGCAATGGATCTGTATATTCACTTATTCAATCTTGTGAACTTTAACCACGAGTATTCCTGGTACCCTCAGGGTTTGATCCAGGTGCTTGACAAATTACACCGACCTTGTAAAGCCTGGATCAAACAGGCCTCCCCTGCCAGCACCCATCTGCTGGGTGGTCCAAGGAGGCTGGCAGTGCCAGGATAGATGCAGGTCACTGAGGCCATGGGTGGAAAGGGCTACTAGAAGAAACGGGGTCTCCACCTTGCCTTCTGTGTCTTGAGCCACCAGATCCAAAGCCCATGGTCAAGCAGAAACAGGTCTTTGGCCAACGGTTGGCTTGTGTTTCAGGTACCCTGTGATAGCTGCTCCTGGCTGGATCCCTAAAACCCTAGATGAGAGGTTAGCAGACTTCTTCTGTAAAAGCCATATAACAGCCCTAGCAGTTTGGCTCAGTGGATAGAGTGTCAGCCTGAGGACTGAAGGGTCCCGGGTTCAATTCTGATCAGGGGCATATGCCTGGGTTGTGGGCTCAGTCCCCAGTAAAGGGCGTGCAGGAGGCAGCTGATCAATGATTTTCTCTCATCATTGATGTTTCTCTCTCTCTCCCCTTCTGAAATCAATTTAAAAAATATATTTTTATATATTTTTAAAAAGCCATATTAACAAATATTTTAGACTTTGCAAGTCATATATGGTCCCTGTTGCAAGTAATCATCTCTGCCATTGTAGCACCCAAGTAGTCAATGAATGGGTGTGGCTGTATTCAAACAAACCTTTATTTACAAAAACAGGTAGTAGACCAGATTTGCCAACTGCTGATCACCCTCGATGATACTCAGGAGATGACCTCACGCCTATGGTCCAGTCTGCCCCTCTGTAAGATGGAAACCTTAGGGTCTAGTGCTGTGCTGACAGTTGTACATGGGGCAGAAAAGGGCACTGGTCAAGTGGTAGATGCAGAGGCCAAAACAAGAGGGCCACAATGGAACAGGTTGAGCTTCCTTCTTCAGAAGAAACACCTGTTTTATCCCAGGTCATACCCGTATACACACACAGTCCCTGGGCAGGCACTGTCCTTACTGGGCCCTTAGTTGCCCTTGTGCTGTGGCCTGACCACCTGTCCCTCTTTGGTGATGGCCCAGTTGTAGCTCTTTGGGGAGTCCAACGCTGCTTCTATCCGAGCATCAAGGTTCTCTCGGGTGATGAAGGTTTTTGCATCCTCCTATTGAGAGAGAAGGCGGCTGACTGGGAGCCCCCAGCACGGGCCAGCCTGCCCACCCTGCCTGCTGGCCTTCAGCCCACTGACAGCTCCAGCTCTCCCCTGGGAAGGATGCCTGGAGCCCAGGTCCTCTTTGAGTGCCCCGCTGACTTGCCAGCAGCCTTGTCACCTTCCTCTTTCTTAACCATCCACTGGACAGCTCTGCCAGAACCACAGCACACCAGCTGTGACAATGTTACCTCTCGGTCTCTCTCAAACTCCTCCTTCTCCCTCCATCACTTTAATTCAAGCCTCATCCATTCTTGCTGGATCACTCCTGCCAACCCAGCCAAAATATTTACCCCTTCAGTGACATCACCCAAAGACAAACTCTGGATTTCAGGGGTCCCTCCCGCAGACACCAGCTTACCACCCACTCGCTACCTGGACACTTTCCAATGTCAGCGCTCACTCCAGGTCTCTGTGCCTGCCAGGACGGCTCCTTGCACTCCTCTCCCAAATCCCCACCTGCTCTCTCAAGACTGCCGTCTCCATTTGAGCCGCCGGTGGTCCCACCTCGGTGCAG
>NW_005871226.1:509521-512727 GCF_000147115.1 Myotis lucifugus | reverse complement strand
GTAGCTCAGAGGGCGCAGCATGACCGAGGCCGCCTCGCGTCCGGCGCGCCGCAGGGCATCACGGGGGCCCGGAAGCGGCCGCGGGGCACCATGGGGCGTGAAGTCCAAGGTCTATCCTCCCTGAGTCTCTACACCGTACCCGGGAGCCCGCTCCGACGGCGCACGAGGCCCTGCCGAAGTCTGCCGTCGTCCCCCGCCACGGCTCTGGCTGCGACCTTCCTGCCGGGCCCGGTCACGTCCGTGCCCCTTCGTTTGCGGGCCGGGTCCGCGACCCTCCAGAACCCACGCGGAGAAGGGGCTCAGTGTGAGTGGGAGAGGAAGAGGACGGAGGAGAATTCGAGGCAACAACTTCCGGGATCTCATAACTTTATTGGGCGGCAGTGCGCAGCGCTCGGGTCCAGTCTGTCGGGGAAGGGGACGGTCATTCCAGCGGAAGCTCTGGTCAGCGGGCCCGGCCCGGTCCCCCGCCCCCCTCCCCCCCTTCTGACCTGGCTTCGCTGACAGGCTCCTAGCCTAGAGGATCCAGGGAGTCCTTCACCTCCTAAACAAACCTGAAAGGTAGAAACCTGAGCTCACATGGATTTAAATTAGGCGATAAGGTTTTGCCGTATAGGAATCTACTTACTACTTCCTCCTTTAATTACTGTGCTCTCCTGGTGCACTTTTAAATACTATGTGCAAAATAGTAATAATCCATCTCCACACACCTGTGTTCTGCTAGGGCTTCGGAGGACTCTGCAATCGCTACCATTTCTAGTGCCATGCCAGTGACTACCTGGTCCTCCAGGCCTTGCTACCTGTCAGTGTGAGGTCCCTCCCACCTCTCACCTCTTTCTGCTGGCCGGGGAACACAATGGTTTCCCTAGGAAACAAGCCTGGGGGACCCCACTGCAGTCACTGCCTTACTTATGGAGGTTTCTTAGTGCAGCACAATTATTTCCTACCCCATTAGTGACTTCCAATCTTTAAATTTAACATAAGTATCTTATAAATTGTTTAGAGTTCTGGGAAACAGCAGACAGCACCCTGCTTGTAAGAAGCAGGGGGCACTAACAGCTGGGGGTGCTGTGGTAGGGGTGTCTCAGTGCTGTCTACCCCATCTTCCACTCACATAGCCCCCAGTCCTTAGCCACTATGGCCCCTGGTGGCCAGTGCCTGGGGCCTCTCACTCTACTTACCAGCAGTGTCTGCACCAGGTACTGCTTCGTATGGAGGGTCTCCTGGCCTATGGTCCTGCCCTCCCAGGGCACACTTTCCACCTGGAGTGTGTGTGTGTGTGTGGGGAGAGCCAGGGCATTGCTTTGGAGACTATGGCAGTCTGGTCTGGGCCGCTTGCTGCAGTGCCCAGAATCCTTCCTCAAAAGATAGTAGAGGCTGCAAACTGCCCTCACTACCCCCAACCACAGGCTCAAGGTAGGCGAAGGAGCCCTAGCCAGCACCTTCTTCCTCCCACTCAGGCTGGGGAGACCCGTCACCCACCTGGGGGCCTTGGGGCATGCTGGCAGTGCAGGGATGAGCTGGAGGCTCACTTTCCTCCACTGTACCAGTTGTGGGACCAGTGCTGAGTCTTTGAGGGTCCTGGTTGGGTGGGCGGCGGCAGCAGCAGCAGCAGCAAGAGGCCTAGCTTGGAGCTGGCCATGGCAGGGCTGCTCCTGATGGGGAACTCAAGAAGTTAAGTTCAGGGGGAACTTACTCCACATAGACTTTTTAGTTGTAGATATGTAGTTAACAGGCTTGGTAATTAATGCATGTAGAAAAGCTATTGTTCCAGGGACTGGAATGTATGACTGGACTGCCCTGACTTCAGGAGACCCACAAGCAATTTGACCTTTGTGCCCCAGGAGAGCTATAAGTGACCAAGATGGTATCTGAGCCACTGTGCTCCAGGAAGAGGTCAGCTGCCCAGGATGTAGATAAAGAATCAGCACAGGTCAGCAGATGAAGGGATGCTCAGGAAATCACCTGACTGCAGCTTTTTTCTGATTAAACCTTTTCCCTAAATTCCAAACCCCTTACCTACTTTCTCTTGAATTCCAAACCCTTTACCTACACTTAGTGTGAGTCAGCTCAGTTTTCTATTGCCTGGGGGCGGGGGGGGGGGCGGGGAAGGGCAGGGCAGCAGAGGCCTGTTAGTAATAACCAATTTCTGCAATTGAGCTGAACAGCAAATGCAAAGGCCTGGGTCAGGTTTGACATCATGGGGCCCAGTCACTGGGAGCGCAGGTCCATCAAATCCTGTGGCAAAGATGGGGGAGGGAATGGCATAATGGGCATCATGGTAGGTCATGGGCACCTGGAATTCAGCCGCCCAGGCAGGAGGGCACACGTGATTTTCCAAATTGACTTATTTAGCAGGAACCTGAAATCAGTGTATTCAGTTAAATTGTTTTGAGGGGAAAAAAACCAAATAGGCTTTGTTCCTAGATGCATGGGTTAACCAAGTAATTTTTAGAAAACATTTGCTTTGTAGTTTAGTAAACATGACTGAATTTAATAAACAAGCTTAGTTTTGACTTGTATTTACAGAATGTTTATTTTAAAAGAGAAATGGGGGTGCCTTTTTTTCTGTAATTTGTGGTTTTTGCTAAAAGATCCAAACCAGAACTAAGCTTCCCAGGGGAAACACCGGGCCCTTTCTGGCAACATACCTAGCTTTTCAGGAATGTTTGCTGTCCCCTTCCAGACTATAAACTCTGGAATTCATCCTCCTATCCTCAGCAGGACACAGAAAGCCATTTGTTCACCGTAAGTTCCTGCTAATTCTCTGCCTTGGGGAGAGGACATCATTCCAGTCTGGGAGCTCTTGTAGTCAGTGGGGAAAACAGAGGTTTAGAGCTCAGTGCTCAGGTGCTGTTGGAGCACAGCAAGGCACCACCCCCTGACCACGGTGGTCTAGGGTGAAAGCAGAAAGGAGTTAGTTGGAGTTGTGGGAAACAGGGCAGCAGTGGGTGCTCCACTGTAAGGAACAAAATGGAGAAGGGTCAACACAGGAACTGCTAGGTGGGGGTGGAGGTGAAAGGGGTGCAGAGAATGCCAGAGGGCTGCAGGAAGCAGGGACAGGTGCCTGTGGGTCATCCCATGTGGGGTCACTGAGCAGGAAGCAGGAAATGTGGACCTGGAGCTCAGGAGGGGACTCAGGCTTGAGGAAGGGCTGAGGATCCACAGCACACAGACAGGAGGAATGCCTGACCTCTGAGGAGACAGTG
>NW_005871226.1:504244-509421 GCF_000147115.1 Myotis lucifugus | reverse complement strand
AGTGATTTGGTGGGGGAAGTGATGAAAGAAACAGAAAACCTAGGAGAGAGCTGACTAGTTGAAGTGAGGTCTCTGAGAGTGTGGCAGACCCCAGAGTTCTTGGTGTGTGGTGGGCAATGGACACCACTCTTCCCCTTTTGAGAAATCCTGGCTGACGGGTGGGCACTGAATGAAGTAGTCACCCCTGCCCTTCCCACATAATCATGCTGTGTGAGCCCCAATACACTTTCCTTTTAGCCCAGACTAGTTCCTGTTGGGTTTATGTCTCTTGAAATCATGTGAATCCTGCTTGAAGACGTCTGTTAACCAGGTGATATTTACAATATTGTCCCAGCCACTGGTCATATCAGCATGGACTCCAGCAGAAAACCATCGAGCCAAAATAGTGTACAGCTGCTCAGTACCAGCCCTGGTAACAGTTGAGCAGCCTGCTGGGAGGAGGGGAGGCAGGGCCTGTGGAGGGCATGTAGAGGGCTCTTCTGCTCGTTCCGGCACAGCCTACTGACCCAAAGCCTGCCCTCCTCCATCTGCCTGGACTTGATCACACAGAAACACCAAAAAGTAGCTTGTTCGAGGAGCCAGGGTCTCTTCCCCAAACACGGCTCCTCTCATCAGAAATTCATCAGATTCTGTCATTGCTTAATTTATCCAGGCTTCTTTTAAAACTACTGAAATCAGAGTTTATTGCCCCGTGGAGTTCCTTAGTTCGTACAGAAGGGACTGAGTGCCTCCACTGACACATACTCACCTCCTGCAAGCTTCCAGAGGTGGTCTGTTGTGTCCCTGCAGACATCCTGAATGTGGTACAAAACTTGGCTCCCGTCTTGGAGCCGCGGTGTCCTTGCTTGCTTGGATCCCGAGGTCCTCTTTAATGTGACTCCACCTGACCTTTCCTCCTTTCACTCATCTGAATATCCAGCATCCCTTGGGTCCAGTTCAAGTCCCTCCTCCTCCAAGAAGCACAGCAGCACTGATATCTCAAGTGTGCCTTCATGGACCAGGTGAGGGTGTCACCTCTCAGTCCTGAGCCTGAGAAGGCTCAGGGCCTGGCCCTGCTCCTCAAGAAATGCCCTACAGGCCAGGCCAGGCTGCAGGCCTCTCTCAGTCCTGCACTGACAGCCATGACAAACAGTTTATTCTCTTGTTCCCATGATGAGCTGCTTGTGAGGATAGGAGGCAGTGGACAGGCCCCCTCTCCCAGCTGTGCTCCCAAAGACTACATTTCCCAGCCTCCCTGTAGCTAGGTGTGGCCTTATGACTAGGTTTTAACCAATGGGATATGTATGAGAATGAAAAGTGCAAATTTTGCTTCATGTCCTTAAAAATGAAGTTGCTTGCTTTCCCCTGTTTTGGTTCTCCATGGGAAAAGACAGTGATCCAGCTCCAACCATGAAGAAAAGAATAACACCCTAAGGGACACTGGAACCACGAGATGGGAGGATACTGGGCTTCTGGACTGGGCAGACAATTACATGAGAAATAAATGAACATCCACCTTATTTGAGACACAAAAGTTAAACACTATTGCCTAATATTCAGCTCAAAATCAAGTTGGAATCTAAGACTCCCACCATCCAGAATCTGAGGCACTTCCACATAAAAGTCCTGGATATGAGGACAGATGTGAAAGAAAATTGAAGCTATTTACCCAGTAAGTGTGAGAATAAAGACTTATTCTGGGCGGAGTGATACAATCCAGGTAGTTTTGTAACAAAGCACCAGAGAGGTCAGACTGGCCTTAGCCCCGAGCCACTTCCTCTCTCCTCAATGCCCTCGGCTATCTTCCCAGAGTGCCAGGCTGGCTGGGACCACTGCACCAAAGATGGGCTGGGAAGGGAAGGCGGGTCCTTGGCATGTAGCCAAGCGCTGGAGGGGCTGCACTTATTGGAAAGGAGGAGTCAGGAGGACTGGCCTCTTTGGGGCCAGTTGAGACAAAAGAGTACCAGCAGGGTCAGGAGTGGCCTAGGAGAGCCCCAGCTCTGGTATGGCTGCCCCACCCAGACAAAGGGAGAGACGTTTCCTCAGGGAGGCAAAGCTTTTATTACCTGATAATCCCTAGTGTGGTGACAGAGGTACCACTCTGGTCCCCTTACTCCCATGATGGATGTGGGTGGTGGGAGAAGAGGCTGCGTAGAGGGGGAGGGGAGGGATTACTTACAGAGCAGGGAGGGAATAGCGGCCTGACAGGGCCCTGGGACAACCAATTTCCTCAAGAGCTCTGAGAGCTTTGTGCTTTTTTCTTAGTTGATGCCAAGCTACCTGGAAAGGGTTTTGTGTTTCTTCTTTAGGAAAAGATGTGTAAAATACAGAACAATTCAGCCCAACTTCCAGGCAGAGAATTTCACAATATCAGTCCAAACATCACACTATTTAATTCCCCAATAAAACATTGGAAAAAGGAATATCAGTGCTATCACATTTACATATAAAATCTCCACCTAATAAGTAATAGAAGCCTATGTACCAATTTCTAAAACAGTTATAAGATATATACACAATTTTGGGTATATTAACAAACAGAATATTACAAAATATTAAAGGCAATGCTCCTGTCCACGGTCTCATCACCTTACTTGAAGTTGGCATAATCTGAGAATGCATCGATATATTCCTGCACCACCTTGTAGCAGAACTCGTACTGTTCCTGGAGAGCGAAAGGAGGGGGAAAGCAAGGGTTACTGATGAGAACATACACGCGGTTCCTGCCCGAGTTCTGACAGCATCCCCTTCTGGGTGAGGGCAGCTCATCTCCTACAGATGGAGGCGACCAGAGAAGAAGCGGTCGGATGTGTGTGTGGGTTGGTAGAGCTGGTGGGGAGATGGCTGTGTGGCCCACACCTCACTATGACGGTCAGGCTCGAGGCACCTCATTGACTCCCAAATATCTTAAAATTTACTTTCCCCATACTCAGTGGTTACTGGTCAGACTGTCAGGAGCCAGACCTCTTCACAGGGAGCCTGAGCAGAAGAGAGGAGGCACTCCTGAGTCTTCCCTTCCCCGGACTCATGGAGAAGTGTGACAAGCCCATGGGGTGCCCTGCCCAGGCCAGGCAGGGGTGCACCAGGAAGAGAGTTACTGGTGACAGGGCTATCTGCTTTCACTGCCTCCCAAGGCTTGTTCTGTCTGGGGCACCCTGGGGAAGGGAAGAACGGGTCTGCAATTACATAGGCTCTGACAACTAGGAAGAGCCTCCCCCTGAGCTGCCCTGACGAAGAAGGGCTACAGGTGGTGTGGACACACGCGGCAGCATACCAGTGTCTGGACCATGTGTGGCCTCTGCAGCCGCAGGCTCTTGACGGTTTGGAAGACATCCAGAATCCCCTCCGCTTTCACCCGTTCCAGGACTGTGCTTAGGGCACAGAAGGTCCCTGTCCGTCCTGCCCCCGCACTGTAATAGAGGAGACAAACAATACACCAACCCTCTGAGCTGACAAGGTGAGTGAAGGTGGCAGTGAGAGGATAAAGGCTGAGGTTGGTGCTGGGGGTGGAGCAGGAGGCCCGTCTGCTCCTCACCACATAAGCCCCTGCTCACACAGCTCTGGGGAGGCAGGTGCACCCCTGCTACCCTCCCTGCACCGCCTACTTTGCCTGGTGAGGGACTAGCCTATGGGACAGCACTGAGCCTTTGGTGTCTACCTACAAACAAGCCTGGACTGCCTGACCTGCTGCTCACTCAGAGTTCTCATCCTCTCTTTCCCCTGACACACCTGCCACTCTGCACTGGTATGTGTGTGCTGATTCTTTTCCACGCCTCTCATTTTCTTCCTAAATCCTAGGAATCCAAATTCTCGCCATGACACTGTCCACCCTGTTTAATGTTACCAGTTGATTCACTCACCAGACCCTACTGAGTGCCTGCTGTGTGGTAGGGACTATGGTGGGTAGCAGTATCCCCAGATGGTAAGATATGCAGCATAGGAAGGAAAACGAGAAACAAGAGTTCTAGGAAGGGTGGGGAGAGCTGGGGAAAGGGTGGAAACAGGAAAAGCAGTGAGGCCAGTATAATTACTGGGAAAAGGGGATGTGGCTTGGACAGAGAGGTCCTGGTGGAGGGAGTGAGAACACTTGGTTCTGAAATTATTTTGCAGGTAGAGCATTCAATGAACATATGTGAGAAAAAAAGAGGAGAACAGGAAGACTTTAAGGCATCTCACTTGAGTCGAGTGGTGATTGAAATACCACTTACTGATTTGGAGAAGGTTATGGCAACAGTAAGCTTAGAAAGAAGTATCAGTTCTGACTGAAACCCTTTAAATTGAAATGCTCAAGTGGAACTGTTGAGGTTAAGATATATGAATATGAAGTTTAGGGGAGAGGTTGAACTGGTGATAAAGATTTGGGTGCTGCCCTAGCCTGTTTGGCTCAGTGGATAGAGCGCCCGCCCGCGGACTGAAGGGTCCCGGGTTTGATTCCGGTGAAGGGCATGTACTTGGGTTGCGGGCTCAATCCCCAGTGTGGGGTATTTCTTTCTCATCATTGATGTTTCTATCTCTCTCTCCCTTTCTCTTCCTCTCTGAAATCATATATATATGTGTGTATTTGTGTGTGTGTGTGTGTGTGTGCATATATATATAAAGATTTGGGTGCTGCCCTAGCCTGTTTGGCTCGGGATAGATTGCTGGCCTGCGGACTGAAGGATCCCAGGTTTGGTTCTAATCAAGGACACATACCTCAGTTGCAGGCTCCCCGCCCTGGTCAGGGGCATTCGGGAGGCAACCAATTGATGTGTCCTTGACTCTCCCTCTTCCTTCCACTCTGTCTAAAAATCAATGGAAAAAATATTGAGTGAGGATTAAAAAAAAGAGAAGATTTGGATGCTGGTATCAAAGCCAGGAGACTCAGACGGGCTCACCTAGGGGAGTGACTGTTAGTTGACATAGAAGACGTCCAAGGACTAGGCCCCAGACCACAGATGGAGAGGAATGGGCAAAGGTGACAGAGAAGAAACAGCTGATGACAACAAAAACTGAACAGGAGGGCTGCAGGAGAGAAGCTATGCTGAAAGCATTCCATAGAGACGTGAGCGATCAACTGTCCAATATTGATGAAGGTGAAGGATAATGAGACTGTGAACTGGGAAAGGTCACAGGTGCCTCCTCCCAGGGCAGCTACAATGGAGTGTGAGTGTGTGTTTGTTTTTGTAATTGGAATGGAATCAAGAGAGAAAGGGAGGAGA
>NW_005871226.1:500416-503995 GCF_000147115.1 Myotis lucifugus | reverse complement strand
AACTGGTATCTAAGTGGAGGGTCAGGGTGTCAACAAGCTCAAGTTCATGCCCTTGTGTGATCCCACTTCCGAGTGTGGGAGGGACCTGTGATATGCTACTAACCAACAGAAAGAGCAGGAGTGATAGCATGTATACAATTACATATACATGATTATGTTACATGAGATCCTAATGCCTGTTTTGCAAGATGCTCTCTCCTTTGCTGGCTTAGAAGAAACAAGCACCCATACTGAGGTCCATGTTGCAAGAAACTTCAAACAAGAGGCTTCCAGTCCAGCACCTACAAGGAACTGAATGCTACCAACAACCAAGCAAGCTTGGAGGCGGATCCTTCCCTGTCTGAGCCTCAGGTGGGTCCACAGGCCTGGGCAGCACCTTGATTGTAACCTTGTGAGACCCTGAAGCACAAGACTCAGCTGAGACATGTCAGAATCCTGATCACAGAGACTGAGAGATAAATGTGTGTTGTTCTCAGATGCTAAGTTTGTGGTAATATTACACAACAAGAGATGATTAATGTAGCTGCCTTCAGAGGGGTCAGACAACTCATCCACTGAACAGGAGGGCTGCAGGGTCCACAGCACCAGCACAGGCAGATGGTGAGCTGTGGTGGTGGGAGTATGTGGAAGTTCTCTCTGATTGCTTCTCTTTTCTTAGATAGAAAACACAGTCACCTCTTAAATATGAGGATGGGAGAGGTGCTGGAGGTTTGAGGTTTGAAAGGAGGCATGAAATAATCATCTGGGAAAAAGGCTGGCAAGTTTTTCTATAAAGGGCCAGATAGAATTATTTTAGGTTTTGCTGGGAAGAGATAAAACTGAGTAATAACTGGGCAATTGTAACTTCTTGTGTGCTGAGCAGCACTGTGCGATGAGGGCTCCACTAAGACCTCAGATCTACCACTGGAGCATGAGAGTTGCCACAACCAATACAAACACATGAGCATAGTCGTGTTCCAATAAACCTTGAATTTTATGTAATTTTCATGCCATGAAATAGTCTTTTGATTTTTAAAAAACCACTTAAAAATATAAAAACAGTTCTTAGCTTGCAGGCTCACACAAAACCAGGTGGCAGGCTGGATTTGATGATGGGCCCTACTTGCCTAGCTCTGGTCTAGGAGACTGGGAGATGCACAGGACTGCAGGGCAGCACTAAGGGCCAACCACGAGGTCAGGGGTCAGAAATGTAAAATGAGGCCCATAACACAGTGCTTTTCTTCGGCCACTTTCAGCTGCATGGTGCAGGTACGGTAGCTTGAGAATCTGGGATGTCCTAAGAGAGGGTGACCAAGGGTGAAGAGCACGGGGGATAAAAAGTATGGGCAGGAAGTCTCTAGGCCACTGAATCCTTTTACTTTTGTCGGTCCAATGGGCAAGAGCCATGTTTCATTGTTTTCATTCCCATTTCATATTCTGAGGAAGGTCTAGCATCATTCCATGTTTATTATTCGTTAGTATTAGTTAATGTACTTTGCCTTTTTCCTCTTCACCTTTTAAAATGATTTATTTTTGTACAGATATTAATTAGCATAGTTCAAATTTCAAAAAGGTCCAAAACTCTCCTTCCTACTTCATTTCTCTGCCCTTCAAATTACCTCCTGGGAAACAAGCAATGTCATCAGGTCCTTGTATGTCCTTGCAGAGGTATTTTATGCTTAAACCAACATAAACATATATTCTTTTCCTGTCTCCCACTACTTTTCGCAACAAAAATAAATCTAGAGGATTATTCCATACCAGTCTATAAACAGATTCCTCATCAATTTTTTACAGCTCTGTAGTATGAGACATATCAGAGCTTACTGAATCAGTCCCCTATTAATATATGTTTATATTATTTATAATATTTTACTATTAGGAGCAGTGGTTCAATCCTTGTAATTATTTCATTTTGGCCACTTGAAGAACATTTACTGGATACATTCCTAGAAGTTCCTTTGCTCCTTTATTTTCAAACTAATTTGCAGGAATTTTTTATTAAATTAACTTATTTCTTTTCTTTTTTTGTTAATCCTCACGTGAGGATGTTTTCAATTGCTTTTTAGAGAAAGTGGAAGGGAGGGGGAAACAGAGAGAGAGAGAAACATCCATTGGTTGCCTCCTGCACATGCCCCGACCAGGGCCAGGGATTGAGCCTGCAACCTAGGTACGTACCCTTGAATGGAATTGAATCCTGGACCCTTCAGTCCAAGGGCAATGCTCTATTCCACTGGTTCTCAACCTTCCTAATGCCGCGACCCTTTAATACAGTGCCTCATGTTGTGGTGACCCCCAACCATAAAATTATTTTCGTTGCTACTTCATAACTGTAATTTTGCTACTGTTATGAATCGTAATGTAAATATCTGATATGCAGGATGTATTTTCATTGTTACAAATTGAACATAATTAAAGCATAGTGATTAATCACAAAAACAATATGTGTTTTCCGATGGTCTTAGGTGACCCCTATGAAAGGGTCGTTCGACCCCCAAAGGAGTCGCCACCCACAGGTTGAGAACCGCTGCTCTATTCAAACTGGCTAGGGCTGTAGAAATTTTTAATATATTCTTCCTTCCCCTTTAAAATAGATATTTTTCCTAGTTACAAACTCATGGTAAATATTTTTTCTAAAATGTAATCGCAAACATGCTCCAAAGAAAATTCACCTTCCCCTTCCCCCCGCAATGAGACCCCTTTTACCATCTTTCTTCTGTGACACCAACCATACCAGAAACCCTGTCTCAAACCCTGGGAGACACCCTGACTCCTCTTTCACAACTATATTCTTAGTCTTGTTCATTTTTCTCCAAACTGTCTTCAATAATTGCTTTTCTCATTCCTGTGTTCACAAGGAGGCCAGATTCCCCGGCACATAATGTGAGAAGTTCAAACACCAGGATCCCCTCCTATCATTTGGCCCAGTCCTAGGGTCATGGAACTTGATTGCCATGTGCTCACCAACAAACTGTTCTCATCCACCCATCCTCACTGTCTGATCCATGCTTATGATTGCCTCCAACTGGCCTGCTTCTCATCACTTTTTTTCTCTCCCCTCTGAGGGCTGGGGTGAGCGGTACCTGCAGTGCACGGTGATGGGGTGGTTCCCTGACTGCTGCTGCTGCTTCTGCACGGCTGCGATGATGTTGATCATGCCCTTCCCATCGCTGGGGATGCCCACTTCAGGCCAACCATGGAAGTGGAACTGCCGGATCTGCCTGCTCTTGTTCTCCTTTGGAGGAAGGGCCATCAGAGAGGTAGGGGCACCCAGGTTTCCCTGTGGGAGAAGCCTCATCCACCAGCCATCTTACCCTGGTGTTGGTGACCAAGAGGTCTCTGACGGTGTAGCTCTCACATTCCTCCTCCTTCTTCAGCTCCACTGTGATGTCTCCATAGGACACCAGTCCATCTGAGGGCCAGTATTGGGCACACTTCTCCTGGAAGGACAAATGAGAGTGTAAGGGGCTCAGAACACCATGTGTGGAAGAGGCAGGGCTGCCCCATGAACTGCCTGCCCTCTTCTCAGCACAGCTACCTGTTACCCAATACACTTCACCCCCAAAGTATTGAAAACTCAGAGGGTCATAACGGTACTTA